>NW_026688125.1:1603568-1903568 GCF_030445035.2 Dasypus novemcinctus | reverse complement strand
AATATGAACATGGCCTAGAGCTGCAGGGTGCCTAAGAGTTACCGCCCAAGAGCCTCCATGTTGCTTCAATTTGGCCACTAAGTCAAACTCGACATGTAAATGTATTACCTTCCTCCCAGCATGGGACATGACTCCTGAGAATGAGCCTCCCTGGCATTGAGGAACTACTACCAAGTATCAGCTGATGATGCAACTAGAAAAAGACCTTGAATAAAAGGATCAACTCAGACCAGCAGAATATCTCAGCCTACATGTAATATCAGGTGTTAAAAACTGCTTCTTGACCTTGAATAAAAGGGAGAGATGGAAAGGACAAATGAGTTTACATGGTTATGAGTCTCCAAAAAAGAGTTGGGAGGTCATCAGAGGGGTCATGCTTATGCACACCTCAGCAGGATCCCTGAGACAGACAAAGTAGATACAACCCCAGGTACTCATTCTCCTGAGGACTACAGAGACCCACAGGTTCTATGGTCATGACAGATGGCTCTGGAGTTCAGTGCCATGTCAGTTGGCCCTACTTTGGAGTTTGTGTTCCTAAATGTGATGGAGTTTGACTCAAATGTGACCTTTCTACACATGCCTCTTCTGTTACTTTACCAGACATGTGGTTGGCATTGGGGTTGGTGTATACTCAGGAAACCTGAATCTCTGAACTGTCCATGTGACAACCTGACCCTGAGCTTCAAAAGACTTGCAACTCCTACCCTCTGGTTTATTAGACTTACCCCAGCCAGCTAACAGGGAGGCAAAGAAGGTTAACCATGGCACCAGGGAGCCAAGAATGCCTACAATTGCAAGCAGGAGAATTGCACCCATCATCCATGTGGAATCTAAGTCCCTTTCTATATAAAGGTGGAGTGCACCTAACCATCTCACGGTCCACAGGATGGAGGCATAGAGTATGGATTAGAGTGCACTTACTGATATTCTACTATGGAAATATTGTGATTAGTAATGGAAGAAATTGTAGCATTGATAAGGAGAAAGAGGTCATGGTAGCTGCTGAGGGTAGAGAGAGAGAAGAAGAGATGTGATGTGGGGTCATTTTTGGGACTTGGAGTTGTCCTAAATGATATTGCAGGGACAGATGTTGGACATTATATATCCTGCCATATCCCACTGAAGATATTGTGGGAGAGTGTAAACTACAATGTAAACTCTTATACATGAGGTGCAGCAGTGCTTCAAAATGAATTCACCAAATGAAATGAATGTGCCACAATGATGAAAAATGTCGCTGATGTGGGAGGGGGTGTGGGGTATGGGGTATATGGGAACCTCTTCTTTTTTTTAATTTAACATTTCCATGATCTGTGTATCTTCAAAAAGTACAATTAAATATTTAAATTTAAAAACTCAAATAAAAATGAAAAATAAAAATAGCTACAACTCTGAAAGCAAGAGCAAAAAGCCACCGCTAGGTGGTGGTGTTGGATAGGAATTCTTCCATTCTGAAATTTCCTGGAGGAACATGGAATTGGCTTTTTAATGTAGGAAGAGGGACTGGGACTCTTCAAGAAAGGGGCTGTGTGGTGCTCTGTAGGGTGGCTGTCCTGAGCCTTATTTGTGAATGTTGTGAGACCCTCTCTTGTGCAGATAGGTTACATGGACACACCATTGCTGGTGATCCAGGCTCCCAGGGAACTGCATCATGTCCCTCTTTTTAAGTAAAACCTGGCCTGGTGAATTGTTTGCCTGATGGCATCTGTCTTGGCTACCTGTCAGTTCTGGAGAGGCATCTCTCCTTACTTTTGTGTGTAAATACAAGAGGGGCTCAGAGAGTTTCATGTTAAATAACAAGTACCTCCCATTCTCTGCCTTTTTTTTTTTTTTCTGTGATGTGATGGGACATTCAGATCCATTATTATTTATTTTTTTAATTTATTTTATTTATTTATCTTCCCTTCCCCCTGACCCCAGTTGTCTTTTCTCTGTGTCCATTTGATGCGTGTTCTTCTTTTTGTCTGCTTCTGTTGTCAGCGGCATGGGATCTGTGTTTCTTTTTGTTGCATCACCTTGCTGCATCAGCTCTCCATGTGTGTGGCACCATTCTTGGGCAGGCTGCACTTTCTTTCACTCTGGGCAGCTCTCGTTACATGGCCCACTCCTTGTGCGTGAGGCTCCCCCACGTGGGGGGCACCCCTGCGCGACACGGCACTCCTTGTGTGCATCAGCACTGCGCATGGGCCAGCTCCACATGGATAAAGGAGGCCCGGGGTTTGAACCACAGACCTCCCATGTGGTAGATGAATGCCCTATCCACTGGGCCAAGTCTGCTTCCCCAGACCCATTATTATTTGTACTAAACTGTCTGGCTTTTCTCCTGTGCCCATCCATTATTTTCACGGATTAATGACCTTCTGTATAATTTCCAGTTCTTGGTGACCAAAACCAAAGCTGCTGAAATATTTGGGGACAGGACTTTTTGTGGAAATAATTTATGTTCACTTGAATAAATATGTACAAGTGGGGTTACAGGACCATTTGTTAAGTGTATGATTTACAGGGTATGAGGCTTCCATTATCTTCAAACTAGTTGTATTGCTTCATTTTGCATTGTCCTGGGTAATAAATTTGAATTACTAAAAAAAAAAAAAAAAAACTAAACACACGTTGCTCAGTCATAGGACTAATTGTAATCAATTATTCTTATTGATTGTAGTGAAAATCTACCCCATAGCAGGCAATTCAGCATGTATATTGTCAAGATTTCAAAGCTAAACACTTTAGATTCTTTCCAGTCACCAACTGAGTAGGCACAACCTCAGGTACTGGTATTACTGAGGGCTACAGAGACACACAAGTTCTACAGTCATGGCAGATGGTTCTGCAGTTCAGGGCCCTCCCAATGGCTCCTACTCTGGAATTTGTGCTCCTAGGGGATATGGAGACCTAGATGAGACCTTTCTGCACTAGTCTCTTCTGTCACTTTACTGAACCTGCTGTTTCCACTGGGGTTGGTGTACATCTAGGAGACTTTAATCTCTGGACTGGCCACATGCCATCTAGACCCTTAGTCTCAACAGATTTGCAACTCCTAATCTCTGGTTCATTGAACTTACCAAGGTCTGCTAATAGGGTGGCAAAATTTATCCACCACCACATCAGAGTCGAGAGTGTCTGCATCTTCCGGTAGATGAATCACATCCATCAGCCTTATGGGATCTAAGTTACCTCTTGATTTAGAGGTGGCGTGGACATCACAATCCCTGTGTCATCAGGATGGAGGAATAAAATACATATTAGCATGGACTTACTATTATTCTACTGCAGTACTATTGTGACTCTAGCAATCAAGAAATTGTATCAGTGATGTGGAGACAACAGTCACAGGATTTGCTCTGTGCAGGAGAGGGAAAAAAAGCTGTGATGTGGGGTCATTTTTGGGACTTGGAGGTGTCCTGAATGATATTGCAGAGACAGATGCAGGACATTATATATCCTGCCATAACCATCTGTGTTGTGTAGCAGAGTTCCAAAATATATTCACCCAATGCATTGAATATGCCACAATGATGAAAGATGTTGTTGATGTTGGAGGATTTGGGATGTTGGGTTTGGGGTTATAGAGCAGGCTCATACTATTTAATGTAACATTTTTTTGTGATCTACATATCTTTAAAAGTAAAGACAATGAATTTCACTACTGATGGCTCCTGGAGACACACAGATTCTATGGTCATGTCATATGGTTCTGGATTCAGGCCCTTCCAATGGGCCCTTTGGAATTTCTGTTCCTGTGTGTGATGGAGTTGGACTCAGATATGACCTTTCTACACATGCCTCTTCTGTCACTTTTACTGAATCTGAGGTTGGTGCTGGATTGCTGTATACTCAGGAGACATGAATCTCTACACTGGCCAAATGGTTCCTGGGTTCTGAGCCTCAGCAGAGTTTCAACTTCTAATCTGTGGTTTGTTGGACTTACCCAGGTCAGTTAACAGGGAAGTGAAGATTGTCAAACACCATACCCTGCAGTCAGGAATGCTTACAGTTGCAAGTAGGAGAATTGCATCCAAACACCATGTGGGATATAAGCCTACTCTCAATTTAGAGGTGATGGGGACATCAACATCCCAGGGTCCACAGAATGGAGGAATAAAATATGTATTAGAATGGACTCACTGGTATTCTACTATAGAACAATTGTATCTAGCAATGTAAGATATTGTAGCATTGAGGTGGAGAAAGTGACCACTGTAGTGGCTGAGGGCATGTAGAGGGAAAAAAATGATGTGATGTGGAGGAATTTTCATGACTTAGAGTTGTCCTAAATGCTATTGCAGGGACAGATGTTGGACTTTATATATCTTGCCATAAGCCATTGAAAGTATTGTGGGAGAGTGTAAAGTACAATGTAAATCATTATCCATGAAGTTTAACTGTGCTCAAAAATGTATTCACCAATCCAATGAATGTGCCACAATTATGAAAGAGGTTGTTGAGTGGGAAGAATAGGGGGTGGGGTATATGTGAACCTCTTGTATTTTTAATGTAACATTTTTTGTGATCTATGTATCTTCAAAAAATACAATAAAATTTTTAAATAAAAAAGCAAAAATAAAAAAATAAAAATAAACTACAGCTCTGAAAATGAGAACAAAAAGTCACCGCTAGGTGATGCTGTTGGATAAGAATTCTTCCATACTCAAATTCCTGGAGGAGCAGGGATTGGGCTTTTGATGTTGGAGTTGGGGCAGGGACCTTTCAGGTATGTGGCTTTGTAGGGCTCCTGTAGGGTGACTGCCTGGGCCTTACTTGTGGCTGTTGTGAGATCCTCTCTCCTGGTGATAGGTAACCTGAACAAAAAGCATTGCTGGTAGTAAGAGTCTTAGTTGAGCCAGGGTGCCAGGGAATTAAGAGGGCTTTCTGAGTAAAAAAATTCCAGGACTGTGTCAAAGGGACCTAGGGCTGGAGATGCATTCCAGATCTCTTTGGCATTGCTCATGTCCATTGCATCATCTTCATCTTCCTAAGTAAAACCTAGCCTTATGAATTCTTTGTCTGATGGCATACGCCTTGGCTACCTGTCAGCTCTGGAGAGGCCTCTCTCCCTACTTCTTTGTTTAAGTAGATTAGGGGCTCAAAGACTTTCATTTTAATAATCAATTACCTCCCTTTCTCTGTCTTTTTATTCTGTGATGACATAGGCCACTCAGACCCCATATTATTTGTTTTAATACATCAGCCTTTTCTCTTTCCACTCATTTTTTTCAACTGTTAATGTCCTTTTTTATTTTTTTTTCCAGTTTTTGGTGTCAAAACCCAAAGCTGCTTAAACATTTGGGGCAAGATTATTTGTGGGAATAATTTCTGTTCACTTGAGTAAATATGTACAAGTGGGGTTACAGGACCATTTGTTAAGCATGGGATTTACAAGACATGAAACTGCCATTATCTTCTAAACTGGTTGTATTTTGTTGTCCTGCATTGTCATGAGTAATAAATTTGAATGACTAAAAGAAACAAAACTAAACTAAACACATGTTGCTCAGTCATAGGACTAACTGGAATCATTTAATTCCTATTGGCTATAGTAAAAAGCTACCCCATAGCGGGCAATTCAACATGTATATTGTTAAAATTTCAAAACTAAACACTTTAGATTCTTTCCAATCACCAGGTGAGGAGATACAAGTCCAGGTACTGGTGCTCCTGAGGGCTACAGAGACACACAGGTTCTATAGTCATGGCAGATGACTCTGGAGTTCAGGGACTTGCCAGTGGGCCCTACTCTGGAATTGGTCTCCTGAGTGTGATGAAGTTGGACTTAGATGTTACCTTTCTGCACATTCCTCTTCTGTCACTTTTACTAACCTGTGGTTGGTGCTGGGATTGCTGTATACCAAGGAGACTTTATTCTTTGGACTGGCCATGTGCCATCTGGGCCCTTAGACTCAGCAAATTTGCAATACTAAAATCTGGTTCATTGGACTTACTGAGTGCTGCTAACAGAGAGGTTAAGATATTCCACCACAACACCAGGGAGACGGGAATGTCTACAACTTCTGGTAGATGAATCACACCCATTAAACATTTGGGATCTAAGCCCCCTCTTGAGTTAGAGGTGGAGTGGACATCACAATCCCTGTGTCTTCAGGATGGAAGAATAAAATATATATTAGTGTGGACTTACTGTTATTCTACTATAGTATTATTGTGACTCTAGCAACCAAGAAATTGTATCATTGATGTGGAGACAGCAGTCACAGGATTTGCTGAGGGCAAGAGAGGGAAAAAGAGGTGTGATGTGGGGACATTTTTGGGACTTGGGGTTGTCCTGAATGATATTACAGAGACAGATGCAGGACCTTATATATTCTGCCATAACCCATGAATGCACTGGGGGTGAGTGTAAACTACAATGTAGACTATAATCTGTGTGGTGTAGCAGATCTCCAAAATATGTCCACCGAATGCACTGAATGTGCCACAATGTTGAAAGAGGTTGTTGATGTGGGATGAGTGGGCTCATGGAGTGTGGTGTATAAGGCATTCTTGTATTTTTTAGTGTATCACTTTTTGTGATCTATATATCTTTAAAATAAGAGACAATTAACTTGTTCTCCCAAGGGATATGGAGACACACAGGTTCTATGGTCATGGCCGATGGTTCTGGAGTTCAGTTTCTGTCAGTGGGTCCTACTTTGGAATTTGTGTCCCTGAGTGTAATGGAGTCAGACTCAGGTGTGACCTCTCTACACATGTGTCTTCTGTCACTTTTACTGAACCTGTGGTTGGTTCTGGGTTTACTATATACTCAGGAGACATGAATCTCTAGACTGAATCTCTAGACCAACTGGGCCCTGAGCCTCAGCAGAGGTGCAAGTACTACTCTCCAGTTCACTGGACTTACCCAGGTCAGCTAACAGGGAGGGGAAGATGGTCAACACCACACTAGGGACCCAAGAGTGTGTACAACTGCAAGCAGGAGAATCACATCAAAACACCATGTGGGATCTAAGCCCCCTTTCAATATAGAGTTGGATTGGACATCATTGTCCTAGGGTCCACAGCATGGAAGAATAAAATATGGATAGAATGGACATATTGGTATTCTACTATAGAAGTATTGTGTTTAGTAATGGAAGAAATTGTAGCATTGACATGGAGAAAGTGGCTATGGTAGTTGCTGAAGGTAAGTAGAGGGAAGAAGTGATGTGACATGGGAAATTTTCAGGACTTGGAGTTTCCTAAATGATCTTGCAGGGACAGATGTTGGACATATCATATCCTGCCATAACCCACTGAATGTACTGTGGGGGAATGCAAACTACAATGTAAACTATTATCCATGTGGTACAGCAGTGCTCCAAAAAGTGTCATCAATTGCAATGAATGTGCCACAATGATGAAAGAGGTTGTTGATGTGGCAGGAGAGGGCATGGAGTGTGGGGTATATGGGAGCCTCTTCCATTTTTTAATTTAACATTTTTTGTGATCTATGTATCTTCAAAAGTACAAAACTAAAGCACATGTTGCTCTTTCAGAGCACTAATTGTAAACCAGTTTGTTCATATTGATTGTAGTGAATAGCCATGCCATAGCAGGCAATTAGCATGCATATTGTCAGGATTTCAGAACTAAAACATATAGGGCAGTGGACTTGGCCCAGTGGTTAGGGCGTCTGTCTACCACATGGGAGGTCCACGGTTCAAACCCTGGGCCTCCTTGACCTGCATGGAGCTGGCCCATGTGCAGTCCTGGTGTGCACAAGGAATGCCTTGCCATGCAGGGGTGTCCCCACATAGGAGAGCCCCACATGCAAGGAGTGCACCCCATAAGGAGAGCCACCCAGTGCAAAAGAAAGTGCAGCTTGCCCAGGAATGGTGCCGCACACATGGAGAGCTGACACAACAAGATGACACAACAAAAAGAAACACAGATTCCTGTGCCACTGGACAAAGAAGATGCAGCAAACAGACACAGAGAACAGACAACCAGAGTGGGGGGGGGAGGGGAGAGATAAAAAATAAACTAAAACATATAAGCTTTTGGCTGAGCACCAGCTGAAAAAATGGTGGTCCCATTGCTTGTAAGAGAAAGTCCATTGCAGTCAATTAATCATGTGTGCATCCTTTTTACCAGCTATAGGACTGGCTTAAGGTGGTTTCCTTTGTTCCTGCTTAACTTTGGACTGGGAGACTGAGGCAGTAGTCTGCTGGGTTACATTAATTAATATTTTCTTCCTCCCTGCTTTTCAGTATCTTTATGTGAAAACTAAACTGATCCCTGTCTCTTACACAGTGTCACTCAATGGGAATCCCAGGGTTTACTGGTGGATAAGCCTCCAGAAATGTTTTAAAGTCCCACTCCATTGACCTGGACAAGATATAGCTTAGGAGAGAGGCCCATGGAGGTCTTTCCTGGCACCAAACCCTGAGAGATTTGAAGCCAGGAAAGTGTTGGATTACTCTATGTTCTTGGCTATGAATTTAATAACTTGCAGTTTAGTTTATGTAGTAAAAAGAATTTATTGGAAAATGGGGGAAAGGAACAGAACTTGCTGAGAAATGGAAGAGAAGGATGGAAATATACACTGTGATTTATTACAGGCTCCTCTAGGCAGAGAGAGCTTTGGCTTTTGTGGTCACCCTTTAATCTATTAATTATTCTTTCCCTTGTTAATGATAAGGGGAGGGTTCCAGCTGTTATTGGTTACCCCTCCAATGGGGTATCCAGTTTTCCTTAGGGAAATGGCATAAGCACTTAGCAGGCAGGAGGCTTTTGCTGGTGTGTCTCCTAATCAGTAGCTGTGACCGCTAGAATCTAGTTGTGTTAGTGACCTTTCTGAGAAAAAAAAAAAAACGTGCAAAGAGCTGCAATTGTCTTAGGGGATTGTGAGTTCAGGAGGGGTGAGCATTAGCGCTCAGTAGCCATGGGGGCTACCGGCTACAAGGGCCTACAGGGAGTGACAACAAAATGCCACCATGCTGCTCTTCTACCCGAGTGGAGCTGCCATGACTTCCTTGCAATACCTGTCCTACCTCCTCAGGGCAGCGCTTCTGACTGAGCTCCACAGGGGAGAGGGAGGGAGGAAGAGGGAGGGCGTACATACATGTATGCACAGGTGTGGCAGCTGCAGGGGAAAAAGGGAGTTTGAAGGGAGGCATGCAACGGCGCGCTGAGGCCATGATGACTGCTGGAAGGCGGGGCCACAGGTCCTGCCGGGGAGCCGCCGCCCTGTTGCTCTTCCGCCCTGTCTGAGGAACGGGCTGAGGAGGAGGGTTGGAGCGGCCACGCGTTGGCTACGAATCCTGCCACTGTCCAGGCTGGGAATGGTTCCCTCCACACCAACACACACCTGGAGGGATAAATCCAGAGCAGGTGGTCCTACACCTCCTTCCACCACCTTGGACGTGGTGCCCCTTCTTCAACCTCTTCTCACTACTTTCCTTTCAGCTCTAGTCTGGCTGGGACTCAGGGCAAGGGCAGTCGGTGGAAGATCGGCAGAGCATGTATGGGCAGGGTCACAGCCCGCTGGAGGGCCTGGGGCTTGAGGCGGAGGTGCAGACCAATGAGGAGCTTGGGCATCCTGCAGGTTATGACTGGCTGGGAGCTTGTAACCACAGTGTCTATTGGTGGATTGAAGTCTGGGTGCCTGCTGAGCCAATGTGAGGGGGAGGTGGAGTGATCTTTAGAGCCCAGTGGCTGCAGGGGCTGCTGGGTCCTGGGACTGCGGCAAATGATGAGAAGGGAAGTGACAGACATGCTGCCTTTCTGCCCTGACTGGAAAAAGGCTGAGGAGGGACAGAACTGCTGCCGCTTCTGCTGCAGTACCTTCCGTGATGGACATCAGCCCAAGGTGGGTCACCAGGTCTCTCACTTCACAGAGGGCACCCTCCCTGTCTCCTCTTGTCCTTAGCACCAGGCTGCTCCCTGACTTCCCCTCCTCGGGGCTGGCTTCAGCATCAGGTCCCTCAGGCAAGGCCTGTCTGAGGGAGAGAGGAAGAGGTTTATGTGCTTGGGGGCAGTTTTCGGTAACGATGGGAATTCTAGGCAGGCGGGCTGTGGGGCTGCAGCTTCTGTCAGGAAGCCACCGCCATGTTGTCCTTCCTTCCTGGCTGAGGGAATGGGCTGATGAGGACCAACACAGCTGCTCTTGTTACACTGGCAATTCCCGCCTCCCCATGCATACTCCAACATCCCAGAGTCAGCTCCTCTGCTCTTTCTGACACCCATTTCCATACCTACAAATATACTCAGAATCCAGATGTGTCTAACTGGCTCCAAGCCTCAGCTTGTATTAGGTTATCATATCACTTGTGCAGATAGTGCATAGTGCAGAGTATTCAATTTTCCTCATTTTCCCCCCATTTTTTATTATGGAAGTTTTGAGCTTACAAAACAATCATGCATAACGTGCAGAATTCCCATATATCACCCCTCAACCAAAATCTTACATTGTTGTGGAATATTTGTTACAGATTATGAAAAAATATAGTATTACCACCATGGTCCATTGCATATATTTGGTGTATTTTTTCCATATGCCCCCCTATTAGTAATACTAAGTATGAGTATTGTACATCTGTGATACTTCATGAGAGAACGCTCTTCTATTTGCACTGTTAGCCACAGTCCATCTTCCACCACATGGCTCACTGTGTTATAGAGTCCCATGCTTTTTACATTCTATTCAAAGTGTATACTCAGTGGCTCTCACTTTCTTCACAGAGTTGTGCAGTCCTTGTCAACTAAACCTTTGAATGTTTTCGTTAGTCCTTTGTCAATTTTTTAAAAATTTAAATTTTATTCTGTTAATGTACTGCATAAAATTCAAATGAAGAAACACCAGTTTTTATTTACAAAACTCAAAGCATAATAATAATGAGTGCAAAGTTTTGTGACAAAGTTTTCATAAGGAGAAGAATGAATAACACCATTTTGCTTCACTGAGCTTATGGGTGAGTGTTCCCTATCTTCAAAATTGATTGCTAATCTATATCTGTGAATACTGATTGTGTGCATGAGAGCAATAAAAGTTCATGTGGCACTATCATTCTTTAACACATGTGAGCTTCAAATATTTCCATCAAATACCAGCTGATGAATAATACATTTTTAAAAAGCTGTGGGTATTAAAGGGCTTATATTTCCACTAGCTACACGAATTTTTCTACATAAGCCTTTTCCTGCTCCACACACATTTTTACCACCATAACCCAGGTAAAGAGATTCCACTTCAAGTTATACCAAGTTAGCTTTTTATCCATAACTTTGAAAATACTCTTACCTGTATTTAAGTAAATCTATGCAGAGTATGCATAGAGGGTGATTTTCCATCACTTCCAACTCAGCAATGAGACCCTGAATCCTTGCTTTAAAACCACAGCTGAACAGTCTGGGCTCCACAGGAGCCAAGGGAAATAAGTTACAATCCTTTGCCTTGTCTTTTTTCTCTTCTGTTTTAACCATTTGTAAGTGTATAACTCCTTGTTGTGCTGTTATCACCTCCCTCAATTACCAAGCTTTTTCATCACACAAAATAGAAACTCCTTACTTCCCATCATCCACCCCCAAGCCCCTGGTAACTTGTAATCTACTTTTTCCTCAGTGAACTTCATTATTCTACACATCTCATATAAGAGCAATTCTCTAATATTTTTGAATCTTGATTATTTCACTTAACATAATGGTTTTTTAATGCAAATGAAGAATTATTCTGTAACATTTTTCTCTATCCATATCATTTTAAAAATCAGTTATACAGGTGTATAATAATACAGTATATTTGTATTTATATTTTGTAAAAACTGTCTTATATAGGCAATGTCACTCATATTTGTGTTTGACATGAAGTTTTACTATCATGTGCAGTCCCATGTTACAGTTTCTAGCTTTCCTTTTAGTGATATCCATGACCTTAGACATTCCCTTTCCACCACTGTCCTAACCATACAATAGCACTACTAGTTTCAAACACCATGATATCCTTTCCCCATCTCTATTCATTACCAAAGATTTACAAAAAACTGTTTACCAATTATGCACAGGTTAAACCTCAGCTTTCCATTCTCTAACCTCAGTCTTTTTTATGGTGACTTATATTATAATTATTAACTACATGACTTTACAAAATATATTTAATTCTTAATACAATTAGCATAAAGTTTCATGATTCACTCATGTTTCAGTTCTCATTGTAACTACTTTTTTTACAGCTGCATATTTTTTCTATTATATCTATATGCCATTTTGTTTATTCATCAGGTTATGGGCATTTGAGTTGCTTCCACCTTTGGCTTGTGCTAACAGTGATGCTAAAAACATTCCTGGACAAGATTAGCTTCTCACTGTATAAGCACATTTATGGAAATGATTATGGAATACATGACACAGTTACGGTAGAGAGTACAAAAAACAAAATGGATGTCTATATATGCCCATTTTATTGCATATTAAGAATATGAGTTTGTCAGTCAAATATTTGGTCTCTACAACAGACCAATGTTCTAAATGGTGTTATCTGCAACATTAAATGGAAAAAATCACATAAAACACAAGATGTTTTAAGATAAATGAACATTTTGTATTTTAATGAGTAATTAATGCTGTTGTCCTAAAATAAACTGTCATGATATTTCCAGCAATTTTGTATGGTAGATAACTTTCTGTTGTATGATTTTGTCATTGTGATGTCATTGTGATAACAAAATCTCTAATACATCTGCTCACACCAGTTTTAGCAAATCTTTCAAATATTTCACACAGCATTAAAAATTATGGGACTATTAATGTCCTTGTTGGAGGGAGTTTAGAGTTTGTTTAGCCTTGTAGGAGAAATCTTGGGTCACTTCCTGTAACAGTTTTCAACCTTAATAATATGCTTGTGATAACATTTCTGAAATGTTTTCAGACATAAGCTTTATTAAATTAATAAATAAGCCATATATCACTAACAAAAAAGTTAGAGGATATTTACAAAAATAGTACAAAACCCATACAGAGAATCCTACATAGCCCTATCCAACTTTGCCACATTTTCCACATCATTATGTATCATCTATCTATCTATCTATCTATCTATCTATCTATCTATCTATCTATCTATCATCTATCTACCTACCTAACTACCTACCTACCTATCTTCTATTTACCCATTATATCCATCCATCCATTTTATGGTCACTTAACTGAAGGGTATATATACCATGCTCCTTGAGCACTCAATACTTCAATGTACATTTCCTAGGAAGAAGGATATTCACTTATGCAACCACCTTAAATAATAGCTAAGTTCATAAATTTAGCACTGATATAAAGTTCACAGTTTATGTTCTATTTTTTCTTATGTACCAATAATGTTCCTTTGATTCTTTTTCCTCCCTTGCTAGATACCCCATCCAACATCCAAGATCATGTATTATATTTAATTGTCATTGTCTCTTTATTTGTACTTTTTATTCTTTTAACTGTGAGAATATATCATAAACTTTCCATCCCAACCACTCCCAAGCATGCAACTCAATGGGATTAATCACATTCACAATATTTCAATATCCTTACTCAATTCCATTAGTAATCCTCCCCAAACAGAATCCCTACACTCTTGGTGCCCTGTTTTCTCTTAGGAGGTTTTATGGTGAGAGATTAACTCAGAAGTGATGATGCCTGAATAGTGGAAATGGGAGAGGGAGGGAAATGTAAATAAATCTATAAATGTAAATGTAAATCGAGGTGGAGTCTCCAGGTCCAGATGCCTGGGCAGGAAGTGAGGAATTAGGCAGAGTCATGGATGACTTCAGTTTCTTGTCCTCCCTAAGATAGAGAGCAGAGAAAGAGGAGGCTGTGTTGGAGACAGAATAGAGGCAGAGAAGGAGTCCTGTTTTGCTATATATTTTTTCTTTAGATTAAAATGAAAGGAAAGATCTTACTGGAAAGCAGAAAATGGAAAGTACATACTAGCTAAAATTCTATTAATCCTTATATGACTTTTTAAATTGATATAAATTCAAACATTTAGTTTGTGATTAAATGTGGGGCTTAATGTAGATGGAAATATTATTTTGTTCTTGATTCTGGTTCTCCTCTTGTATCTCCAACTACACAAAGTTTCAGTCTTCTTCTTGAGCTCATCTCTTCCCTTTCCTGCTACCACCACACATTATTTTTTTGTTTTCATTAAGTATTTTGTTTTAGAACAGTTTTAAAATTACAGAAAGTTGTAAGGATAATCCATAGAATTCCCCTACTTTAATAGATATTTAACATCTTACATTTAAACAGTACTATCGTGAACAAATATTGCCATGCTATTTTGAACCAAATTCCATACTTTATTTGCATTCCCTTCATCTTAATAAACTTTTCCTATCTCAGAATTCCATCCAAGGTACATTACTTTTTTGTTTGTTTTATTAGAGAGCTTGTGAGCTTATAAAACAATATGCATAATGTACAGAATTCCCATATGTCACCTCTCAACTGGCACCTTATATTTGTTACAGATTATGAAAGGACACGATCAGACTATGACAACTAACTATAGTCCATAGTGTACACTTGGTATATTTTTCCATGCAGTCTCTATTAATGCTACGTATTAGTATTGTGCATTTGTTCTGGTACATGAGAGAACACTCTCCTATTTGTACTGTTAACCACATGGTTCACTGTGTTATACAGTTCCATGTACAACACATTCTATCCAAAGTGTACACTCAGTGACTCTCACTTTCATCACAGAATTGTACAGTCATTCCCTCAATAAAGCTAACATTTTCTTTAGTCCCAAAGAAAAAAATACCATATTTTGATCCTTAGCATTGATATAGTACCTTCTTTGACATTGATCCAAGAGTATCATAAAATTGCTTTTAACTATAGTCCATAAGTTACTGTGACTGAAAGGGGTGTCTAGTCATGGAAATGTTGATTGAAACAAAGCTAAAGAGTAATCTAGGGCCTGAATAACATAGTGAACCCAGAGGTTAATGAGAATAGTGGTTAATAATACAAATATAAGAATGCTCTTCTATGAACTACCACAAATAATGTCACTATTACATGATGCTAAGAATAGAGTGATGCATGTGAAAAATATAATTAATGTAATTTCTTACAGTTTTTAAGTTGGGATGTTTGGCTTTTTGTTGAGATTTAGTAATACCTTAAATGTTCTGTATATCATACTCTTAACAAAAATACATTCCAAATATTTTCTTCCATTCTGTACATTTTATTTTCATTTTATTGATAATGTCCTTTGACTCTCAGAAGTTGTGTTTCATGGGTCCCCAGCAGATGCACAGATGCTCTTGCATGAGGTGGCACCCTGCAGGCACACCAGAGGCCTGTGTACCCCCAGCAGCCTTCCACTCAGGTTCAGAGCCTCAATGCACATGTGACTTTGGGCTGCAGGTGGGGGAGAGGTAGTGCCAAGTATCCATGCATGTCCCAGCAGCACACAGGCACAGGGGCTACCAGGGTGCCACCCACCACTCACCCTGCTCCTGATGCAGTCCTGCAAGGCCATGGTGGGGGCCCCATGCATGGCATGGGTGGTGAAGATGAGGCAGAGTCACTGGCCATCTGGGCCCACTGGGCAGAGAGGGCATGGCCATCTTGGAGGAGCAGGAGGAGGAGCCAGCCCCAGCAGGAGGAGCAGGAGGCCCTGGTGGGTGTGGGGGTGGCAGCAGAGGTGGCATGGCCATCTTGGAGGAGCAGGAGGTCCCAGCAGGGGGAAGCAGTGGTGGCAGCAGTGTGGTACAGCAAGATGTGTACCTTTGAGGGCTGTGGCAAGACCAGAGCCAGGTGGCCAAGCAGCACAAGCTGTGGATGTCAAGAAGCACCATGACAAGATGCACAAGGACAGGTACAAGGGGAAGAGCAAATAGGCCCTGGGCAGTGGCAGTGTGGTGGCATCAGGCTGGAGATGTGGCTGGGGCAGGGAGGGAATCTCAGGCTGGGTGACAGCACACCTGCCATTTGAGAGCACGGGGGCAGGACTGGGAGGACAGGTAGGCAGTGAGGGCTGTGTGATCACACAACAGCAGTAGAGACACTTCCCCTTGGTGGAGCTAAGGTTTGGAGAAGGCCATCACTCCCTACTTTCAGCGTTCTGTCCTCAGTATCCCATTCTCAATACTTATTACCTACATCCTATTACCCTACTCTCAATACCCCCCTTTTTTTTTTGAGTACTCCTAGAGGGAAAAAATGGAATGGCTGTGGATTGTTTGGGATTGTTTAAGTTAAACTGTGATGAAGGGAAGGCAGTGTCTGGAGCTGGGCTTCAGCCTGTGGATCCCTGCCCTTCCCTTGCTGCCTTTTGCTCTTGCACAGATGGTCAGTCTGCTCTTCAACTTCATCTGTGACATAGACACACCTGCTAAATGACGTTGCAGTGAAAGAAGTGAGATATACCATTCTGAATGCTTATCAGTGTTCAGTAGGTAGTAAAATTCATTAAGCCTTTAAAAAAAGAAGGTATAGTTGATCAAGTCCAGTTTAGCTATTTTTTTCATTTTCTGTTTGTGTGCATTGTTGTAAAATACAAAATCAGTGCTTACTTCAAGGTGCTAAAGTTAGTTATCTCTTTTATTTTAAGAGTTGTATGGTATTAGCTCTTATATTTAGATCTTTGATCTATTTTGAATTAATTTTTCCATATAATGATAAGGGGGTATTCACATTCATTCTTTTCATATGGATTTCTTGTAGTCCCAGTACCATATTTTGAAGAGATTATTTATTGTTTCCCCATTGAACAAACTTGGGCATTTGTCAAAAATTAACTGCCCATAGATGTGTGGATTTTAGGCTGGACTTTAAATTCTAGTCCATTGGTATATTTGTTCATATGCCAGTACCACACAGTGTTTATTCCTGTAGCTTCATAGCAAGCTTTGTAATCAGCGAGTCTGATTCCTTTAGATTTTTCCTTATTTCAAGTTTGTTTTGCTTATGCAATACCTCTTAGAGTGCCTATGAATTTGACAATCATCTTTAGCATTTTTGCAAATGCTACTGGAATTTTGATAGGGATTGCATTGAACTTGTAGATTCTTTTGACAATATTGATATATTAATAGTGTTGTCTTTCAATTCATGAACACTGGATGTATACCCAGTTTGTTTAGGTCTTTAATAATTTCTTTCAGCAATGCTTTGTATTTCAGTATCTCAAGATATTTCATTAGTCCCTTGAGATTTCTTCTTCAACTCTTTAGATGTTTAGTAATATACTGTTTGATCTCTACATGTTTGTAAATTTTCCAGTTTTCCCCTGCTACTGATTTTTTAGAAGATCCTTTGTATGATTCCAATATTTTAAATATTAGTTTCATTTTATACATGGTCTAATATATGGCATACCCTGGAAAAATTTCCATATGTATTGTACACATGTACTCTGATGTTATTGGTTGTATATATGGCAGATTACTTATCACCATTATATCTTTGTTGATTGGGCCTTTTATTAATGTAAAAATTTTTATACCTGAAGACTCTATTTCTGAAAATAATATAGCCTCTGGGGCTTCTTGTGATTACCATTCTCATGGAAATAATTTTTCTCCTTATTTTTCATTTACATCTTTTTGAGATTGTACCTAAAGTAGACCACATTTAGCAGGATCAGGTTTTTCATCCAGTCTATCAATCTCTTTCTTTTAAAAGGGGAGTTTAATCCTTTGACAGTTAAGACAATAGAAGAAGGAAGAAAATATATTTTCAATTTTGCTATTTGATTTCTGCATGTCATGTATGTTTATTGTTCCTCAGTGATGGCTGTAATGCTGTTTTTTTTTTCCTTTTTGTGGCTTTCTGCTCTGTACTATTTGGATTTCCTTCCCTTTTCTTCTTTATATTTTTATGTTATTATTGGTTACCTTTGTATTTAACAATAACTGCTTAAAATAAAAAACCTAGTTAGACTAGTACCAACCTCATCTCAGTAATAAACAGTCTATCCCCACAATACTCCACCTCTTTTTTTGTGTTCTTACTGTCTTAGATTACATCTTTGTATGTTGCATGCCTGTTAACATAGACTTTAAACAATTTTTATATCTCTAAGTTATGTATTTTGGGGCACTATTTTTAAATGCATAAATGTTTATTTCATCCTGTTTTACTGTGCCTTTCATTAATAGGTAGCCTCCTGTTTTGTCTTGTAACTGATTTTGGTTTTTAATTGTTTTTTGGAGAAGTTGATGGTTTAGAGCATACTCATCCAAAAAATAAAGGATTCCCATGTACCTCTGTTATTATCACCTTGCATTAGTATGAAATATTTCTTACAATTGATGATATCATATTCGTATAATTGTACTATTAACTGTAGTCAATGGTTTAAGTTAGTATTAACAATGTAGTGTAGATCTATGTATGTGTGTACTCTGTTTTGTAAGACATTTGAATTAGTCAATTTTGTCCAATATTGTTATATCCACTTGTGTTCTCATTTGGCTAATAACTGTGTGGAAATATTTTTGCATCCTTTCACTACATTCTTTGCTTGAGTAAATTCAATTACTGTACTTTTGCAGCTCCAAATTTCTCTTCTTTTATAATTTCTATCTCTAGTTTATTCTGTGAGTTTTTTGTTTTCCTGCTTTCCTTTATTTCTTTCCATATGGATTCATTTAAGTTATGTATATTTTTAAGATAAGTCATTTAACATCTTAAACAAATTGCTCTATTTTATGAGCTTCCTCAGGAATGTTTTCTTGCAAACATTTTTTTTCTGTGAGTGGGTTATAGTTTCCCTTTTTGTTGGTCTTGTAACTTTTTGTTGATTCCTGGACATAAAAAGATAACAGGAATAAAAAGCCCTGTTTCAAGACATCTCTGCCAGTTTCACCTGAGGGGTGTGGAACAATGGCTGCCCTTAGTTCTGGTTCCTCAGTGGTCTCAAAAGCAGTGAGTAGCAATCAGACAATGTGCTAGCTTACTTAGAAAGAATTGTTTCTTAATGTGCATCCTGACACCAGTGAATTCAACCTCAAACCTGGGTCACAGTCTCATCTCTGTAAGAAATCTTACTAGGATTGTCTTAGTAATGGTATCATGCATTTTTTAGTAGATATTTTTAAAGTTATTTATCTCCCCTTCCTCCCCAACCCCCCCACATTGTCTGCTTTCTGTGTCCACTCACCGTGTGTTCTTCTGTGACTGCTTCTAGCCTTAGCAGCAGCACCGGGAATCTGTGTTTCTTTTTGTTGCATTATCTTGTTGTGTCAGCCCTCTGTGTGTGGTGACATTCCTGGGCAGGCTGTACTTCCTTTCACACTGGGCGGCTCTCCTTGCAGGGTGCACTCCTTGTGCATGGGGCTCCCCTACACAGGGGACACCCCTGCGTGGCACATCACTCCTTGCATGCATCCGCACTGTGCATGGGCCAGCTCCACACGGGCCAAGGAGGCCTAGAGTTTGAACCGCAGACCTCCCATGTGGTAGGCAGATGCCCTATCCATTAGGCCAAGCCCACTTCCTGGTATCATGCATTATTATTGCTCTTCATTTGTGGTCAATGTTATTAAACACTGTTGAGTTTCTGTGTCTGTGACATTTTTACCCTTTATTAACAATGATGTCAGAGTTTCCTCCCCACACATACAGCCTTTTCATGGTCTCCCAAAGCCATGCTCAATGTCACTTCATGTCAGGAGCCTCCAGCCATCCCTGCAAGACCCTGCTCACACTTGTACCTGGCAGTTTATGCCTCCCCCAAAACTAAGTTAAGTCTCCATTTGGAGACCAGGAATTGCTGGTGATGGCCTGCAGGGCCATGAGGGGAGGCTTGTTGTCCCACCCAGTTTACCCTTTGATGCCTTTTTGGGTGAACATCAACCAAATTCTCCAAATTCACTGCAGGGGACAGATCAGAGCCAGCTTGCTTCAGGGCTCTGAGCAGTAGATTCACTTTACCTGACACAGGAGCCTCCTTTCTACCCTTTGCTGAGGCTTCAGACAGTGGTCCAAGGTGCACATCCACACCACCCAGCCAGCATCTGCCAGGACCAGCCATCTGTTTGGAGGCCTCATGAGGCAGCCCCCAGATGGTCTAAGTTTCTGGAAGATGGTCCGACAGCCAAAACCAAGTCAGCTTGCTAGGGAGTTCCCAGGGTCTTTGCCCTGAGCAGCAGCTGTCAGTGGTGGGACAGGGATTCCAAGGGTAACATGAAAAATTTCTCCCAGGCCCTCTTCAATGGCTGGAATGTTGTCCTGCTGGACCCTTCAGGCTGATATGGCCTGGGGAAAAACAGCTGTCTCTCTCTGCCCTGGCCAAGAAAAGTCTCATAGTTCATGTGCCCTTACAGCATTTCAGGCCAATTTTCCAGTTCCAACTGTCAGATTGCTTATTGTCTTGGAAGTCAATAGGACATTCTAAATGATGTTTTTCCATAGATGTCTGGGTGGCAGTAGCTGAGCGTTTATATTGTCAAGGTTGTGGACTACTCAGGAGATTCCAGTGTGCACCTTCAGCGTTAGATTGAGGGTTAAGTTTTGAGAGACATTGAAGTTTAAGTTTATAGTTAGAGAGGTAAGGACAAAGTTGTGGTTAGGGTGATGGTTAGAAATAGTTTTCCTCAAAATCTCCTCTGGAGGTACCTGTTCAGATATGAACCTGTGTCTTGAAATTGTTCCTGTGACACTGGTACAGGTCTGTGGGCTTTGGGCAAGGTCTATACAACATATCATTTCACTTGGAAATCCACAGTGGAGCAGCCAGGAATTTTCAGTCACACTTCTAATGCCATTTCCTTCCAGAGAGGTGGGATTTCTTGTGACAGGATAATCCAAAATCCTTTTCAGTGCTCTTTTGTTATCTGAGGGCATGTGATTGCTCATAACATTTCTAATATTCACATTTTATGATGGAAACAGCTGGACTCTGACTTCTGGGCTCAGAGATGGCACCGCAGGTCTGGCCTGGATATTGGTTGATGCTCCTTGGTTGTATGACAGTTCTGAAAAATGTTCAATCCTCTTATGGTGTCATTCTCATGCCAGCACTCATGGAATTCCAAGAGTGATCCAGTTTTGCTTGAGGGTAATCTGTGGCATAACTAGGTGGATTAACATCCTGAAAGTCCCACTCGAGTCACCTAGACAAAGCACAGGTAATGGAAGAGGCTGGTGGAGGTCTTTTCTGCAGCCTTCCTCTCTAAGATTGTCAAAAAAACCCTTAGGGAGCTGGCAACAGCCCTTGCTGGGCAGGGAGGCCTTTGCTGGGAGTGTCTCATGATCATTAGCTGTTCCTGACAGAAATTAGTGGCTTTAGTGCCCTTCTGAAAAAATATTCAAAGTCTCCCTTCAGCTCCTGGGGTCTCAATGAACTTGTCCTAGAGGAACACACCTAAACTTTGTGTGTAAGGGGTTTTCAGGTTGGAGATATTGTCCCAAGTTACCTTCCTCAGGCCACTGGGCTGCAGTGGTCTCTTCTGCACCAGGTGTGGAGGCCATACACCCTGACTGTCCAGAATGGGAACTGTCCCCTATACACCTGCACACACCTGGATGGGTAAATTCAGGGCAGGTGGTCATGTACAACCTTGGCAAGGTCCTCCTGGGATACATCCACTGCCTCAGAGGCAGCATCTCCTCTTTGTCCTCTTGTCAGCCCTGCTTTTCCATCCTATAGGTCTGCCCATCAGTCTTCCAGGCTCCTGTGGCCACTTTCTCCAGATAAATGCTATAGTTTCTTCCATTAATAGTCACAATTGTTCTTAGTAGAATACCAGTAAGTTCACTCTAATCCATATTTTATTCATCCATCCTGTGTACCCTGGGTTGGTGATGTCCACTCAACCTCTATGTTGAGAGAGGGTTTAGATCCCACATGGTTGATGGATGTGAATCTCCTGCTTATAGTTGTAGGCACTCTTGGTTCCCTGGTATGGTGGTTGACAATCTTCATTTCCCTGTTAGCTGACCTGTGTAAGTCCCACAAAATGAAGAGTAGGAATTGCAACTCTGCTGAGGCTCAGGGCCCAGCTGGCATATGGCAAGTCCAGAGATTCAAGTCTCCTGGGTATACACCAACCCCAGTGCCAACTACAGGCTCAGTAAAAGTGACAGAAGTGGCAAGTGTAGAAAGGTCTCACCTAAGTCCAACTCCACACTCAGGAACACAAATTCCAAAGTAGGGCCCACTGGCAAGGCACTGAACTCCAGAGCCAACTGCCTAAACCATAGAACCTGTGTGTCTCCATAACCCTCAGGAGAACCAGTACCTGGGGTTTTATCTGCTTTGGCTATCTCTGGGATCCTGCTAAGTCATGCATAAGCACAACCCCTCTGATGACCTTCTGACTTTTTTGAAGGCTCTTTACCATCTAAACTCATTTGTCTTTACCATTTCCCCCTTTTATTCAAGGTCTTTTTCTAGTTGCATCACCAGTTAGTGACTGGTAATAATCCTTCAGGGCAAGGGATGCTCATCACTGCGAGTCATGTCCCATGGGGGGGGGTAAGGTAATATGTTTACATGCTGAATTTGGCTTAGACAGTGGTCAAATTTCAGCAACATGGAGGTTCTCAGGAGGTAACTCTTAGGCACCCTGCAGCTCTGGGCCTGGTTCAAATTTCAGGTGCACAGGTTCATAAGCATAGTCTTCAGTATCAAGGGCTCATCATTGGAGCATTCTTCTTCACTGGTCTTTGCCCTTGCACATGGAGGTTGTTGCTGTTTCATTGGGGAATGTGACACATTTCCCTGGCTAGGAACTCAGCACTCCCTCAGTTGTCATTTGTAACAGTAACTACTATGAATATACCCAAAATATATCCAAACATTTTATGTACCCTATATACATGCCCTGGAGAACTCCCTCCCAACCTTGTGTCCCCCATCAATAACACCCCACACCAGAGTTCCTCCTCTGCCATAGCTGGACCCCTCTGTGGTCCAAAACATCTTCAAAAATGAACCCTAATATATTGCCAAATTCAATTAATATGAAAATGAAGTAGTAGTGATAGGTTTAAAGATTAGTAGTAGATTGCATACTATTTTAGAAATACTAAATAGAGTAAAAATAAATTGGGGTATTAAAAAGTGCAAAATATCATAAAACTTTGTTTTGACATTTTGCCTTTCATCACTCTAATAGGTGTTGCCATGTATGTACAGTGGCAAGGCCGTTTCTTTCACTTCTTCCTCAGTGTCTACATCCTTTCTTTTTTTCCCTAATTTTTAATTTTGTCTTCAAAAATGTTTTAGATCATGTTAAAGTCCCATAAAATATAGGGGACTCCCATATATCCAATATCAAACCCTTTTCACCCATAAAATCCCATAAAATATGGGGGACTCCCATATATCCAACATCAAACCCTTTTCACCCTTCCCCAGCAATGATCTTTTTACATGTTCATGTTATAGTTGCTGCAGCTGATGTAAAGGTATTGAAACATAGCTATCAAACACGGTTTCATTTTGGATTACATTATGGTTTATATTTTAGACAGTACAATTTTTCTAATCTTTTATTTTTTATTTTCATTTTTTCAAGATTTTTATTTCTCCACCCCTCTCCCCCAGTTGTCTGCTCTGTGTCCATTTGCTGTGTGTTCTTCTGTGTCTGCTTGTATTCTTGTCACCAGCACTGGGAATCTGTGTTTCTTTATGTTGCATCATCTTGCTGCATCAGCTCTCCATGTGTGCTGTGCCACTCATGGGCAAGCTGCACTTTGTTTCATGAGGGACAGCTCTTCTTGCAGGGTGCATTCATTGTGCATGGGTCTTCCCTACATGGGGGACACCCCTGTGTGGCATGGCACTCCTTGTGTGCATCAGTGCTGCATGTGGGCCATCTCACCACATGGGTCAGAAGGTGCAGGATTCGAACCCTGGACATCCCATGTGGTAGACAGATGCTCTATCAGGTGAGCCAAATCCACTTCCCAAATTTTCTAAAATTTTAGTTACCTTATGTTTTACATTATGATTTACATTTTAGCCTATAGACTTTTATACATTTTTGGTGTAATTTAACATGTCTTATATCCATCATTGCATGAGCTTATGGAACACTTCCATTGACCCCCAGTTACCCTGCTTCCATCTACTCTAGTCCTCTCTCTCCCTCCCCTCAGGATGCATACTCACTGTTTGAAGGACCAGATTCATGGATACTTACCATAATGCTGAGGGCTTGATATACTAGACTGTCCTCCCCCATTGGGAGCCACCAATTCTCTTGAGAGACACAATTCCATCTATTTCAGAAGATCAGGCCTCCCCAGGATGTGGGCACACCTTCCCACTTATTGTATGAGTTTCCATCCAATGATATAACACACTATAACACTATGAGAAGATGAGCATTCACACACTCCCTAGAAGCCTGCCCCTGTACCAGATGCCCCACCTTAAGGAACTTAACCAGATAATTCTTCTTTATTAAATTTTCTAAAGAGTTTTCTCAACATTATAGTTTAAACCACATACCCAACAATCTCCCATGTTCAATTGTTCCCCCAGCCCTCCTCCTGATTCCTTAGGCCATCTGACCCATCCTCCCACCCGAGACCCCCTCAGACCTGCAAAGACCCACCCAATATTTTCCCTATGCCCCATCTTATCCCTTCCTTGTACAACTGCTTAACCTCCACTTTATCATAGATTTCACTCATGTAGACATCAGTGCACAACCTTCCTCCCCCTGCAATTTCCTGTAAGCCTATCATCCAGTTTCTAGCTCTCTGAGACAGCTTGGTTTGATTATTTCATATCAGAAAGGTCATGTAGTATTTGTACTTCAATGCATGGCTTGCTTCACTATACATAAGGGCCTCAAGATTCATCCATGTTTTCCCATTTGTTTGTACTGTATTTCTTCTTATAGCTGAGTAGTATTCCATTGTATGTATAGACAACAGTTTGTTTATCCATTCATCTGTCGATGGGTTTTGGGTTGATTCCAAATTTTAGCAATAATGAAAAATGGCACTATGAACATTGGTGTGCATAGGTTTGTGTCCTTGTTTTCAGTTCTTCTGCATATATACCCAGTAGAGTGATTGCTGGGTCATATGGCAAATCTACAGGTAGTTTTTTGAGAAACTGCCAAACTGTTCTCCAGAATGGCCGGATTCTACTGCATTCCCAATAGCACTGGATGAGTGTTCCCATTCCTCCTCATCCCCTCAAACACGTGTAGTCTTCTATTTTTTGATAGCTGCCAGTCTGATGGGAGTAACATGGTATCTCCTAGAAATTTTGATTTACATTTCCCTAATATCTAGTGATTTTGAGGATCTTTTCATGTGCTTTTTGGCCATTTGAATTTCTTCTTTGAGAAAGTGCCAGTTCAAATTTCTTGACCATTTTTTAAGTGGGTTGTGTGACTTTTATTTTATTTTGAACCCATAATTTCCAAGGGCTACATTTTTCACATCCTCAAAACCATTTTTTTCCCTAAAACCAGCATTAAAGCATGTGTGTAGTAGCACCTCATTTTTATTTTTGGTATCTTATGTGCATTTCTCTAATGGCTAATGATGTTGAGCATCTGTTTACATGCTTTTTGGGCATTTGTATATATTCTTGGCAGATATGTCTATTCAAGCCATTTTCCCATTTTTAAATGGGGCTGTTTGTCCTTTTGTTGAGTTATAGTAATTCTCTTTATGTTTTGTATATTACGCTATTAGCAGAAACAGAGTTTCCAAATATTTTCTGTCCCTTTTTAGGTTTACTTTTTTTAGGTTTTGGAAAAGTAGTATTGTAGTAAAGTAGTTAAGTAGAGCTCAGGGTTCAGATTTTGGGATTAGGTCCTCTTTCTGACTTCTGGAGACTCATACAATAAGTGGGCTTATATTTAAGTTTAGAGCCACTGCGGTCACCCCTCGGGCTGAAGTGTGGTTTGCTGGCCGACCAAGCGAACCGTCACAAGCCACCTTCTTGCTCTGTGATCCCCATGAGCTTGCCTAAGAGGGTCAAGAGTGCAAGGGGAGCAGAAAATGAACATGTGGTTGGGCTGTTGGGGAAGAGCAGGGTTGCAGACTTCTTCATGTCCTGTTGCTGGGCAGAGCTTGGATGCCTTGCTCAGGAGGGTGTGCTCCCACGCAGTGCTTTTCATCAGAGAGCTCTTCCCATCCTGGGAACACTGGACCCTTTTTTTTTTTTTTTTAATACAAAAGGATTTATTAAAAAACCAGTAAGACACTACTACATCATGACACTGTCACACTGGGCTTTTAACACAAGACTTGCTCTACAATACTGGGGAAGGGGCATAAAATAAATTGATTCTGAAGCATAGCAATTAAGAAATAAATCAATGAAAGCAAATTTCTTTTAATAGTACTCAGAGTTAAACTTCAGAGGGACCCAAGGTCATACTTCCATTTGGGGACTTGATAGAAAAATTTTAGTTTGAATTGCTATTAGCAAGGTGGCAGGAGCCACCCTCACATGAATCTTCAAATTGGAAAATACTGCTTCACCACCTGTTGGGGATAAGTTGCAAATGGAATAATTTAGTGTGGCTTGTAGCTATTTTGATGACCGCCTCACCTGGATACTTTCCCATAACCACTCTGCTGATCACCACCTCTTCCACGAGCTCTTCCTGCAAATCCTCCTCTAGATCCCTACTGTTGCTGTTGCTGATACTGTTCCTTTGACATGGCTACTTTTATTTCACATTTACTGAGACCAACATTATGGTATTTCTTTTCCATTATCTTCTCCACTGGTTCCTCTTCTTGAAAGGTAATAAAGCAGAATCCATGCCTCTTATTGGTCTTGTCCACGGGGGGCTCTATGATTTCCACCTTATGAAAAACCACCAAAGTACTTCCTTATTTTCTCTTCAGGTGTATCTGGAGAAAGGCCACCAACAAAATTTTTTTTAACAGGCTCTTTTGTTTTCATGGCTTTGGCCCTTTTAGGATCAATCACCTTCCCATTCAATTTATGTTCTTTCTGACTCTTTAAATAGCACAAAGCCAAAACCCCTTCATCACCCTGTGATAGGATCTAACTTCAGAGTACAGTCTACAACTTCCCCAAATTTGGGGAAGTAGTCCTTCAGATCTTTCTTTGTAGTGTCCCAGCTAAGGCCTCCTGTAAACATTTTCCCTTTATCCTCCTTGTTCTTACTGGCATCGATCTTTGCCCCCTCCGACTCGGCGCTGCCCCCTTCGGTGCCTCTGGCCACGGTTCGGGCCCCCCCCCCCCCCCCCCCGTCCCAGCTTCGCTTCCTGCCAACGCTGCTGCCTCCTGCTCCACCACCACCATGGCTCCCTCCTGCTCACCTGCCGAGGCGCGTACCACTGCCAGTTACCACCGCCACCGCCCCCGCCCCGTCCCCGCCGAACTGCTCCTCCGACATCGTGCTACTGCCTGCACCGCCGCCACCGAGACTACACCCGCCACTGCCCTGAACTGAAACTAGCAGCAAAGTAATCCCCGCTGCTGCCGTGCACCCGCTCTACCTCGCGAGACACACAAGACAGAGAGGGAGCACGCGTGGCTGCAAAAGCTCCTGCGCCTCTCCCTGGCCTGTCCCCTCACCTCCCACTCTCGTGTGGCATGCACTCCTGCTTTTTTTGGCTGCACTTAAAAAGAAAAAGAAGTAGTGGCAGCCCCTCTTGCTGCCTCCTCACTTTAATGGCGCCACTGTGGACCACCTAAAATGGCCAACTGAACCACTAGACCCTTTTGATGGAAGGTCTGGCCTTTTGGGAAGTTCTCTATGACTCATATCAATTCAACTGGCAATCTGCAGATGAGGTTCCAGGAAAATTCTGTCACAATTCTAAAGTCGTGACCTTCCAGTCAGGTGGAATTTCCTATTAGAGTGCAACCCAAACCCCTTTTCTGTGGCACTCACCTGAGGGCATATGATGCCACCAAACATTTTCTAATGTTCATGTAGACTGATGGAAAATGCTTGAGTCTGGCTTTTTCTTCCCTGAGATGGACCATAGATCTTGTATGGATACTGGTTGTTGCTCCTTGGTTTTATGAACACCTTGGAAATTTTTCAAATCCTCTCGGTGTGTCATTCTCATGCTAACACACCGGGAGCCCAGGGCAAGTCATCCAGGTTTGCTTATGGGGACTTCTTGGGATTGCTAGGTGGATTAATTTTTGAAAGCTGTTCAATTCCTGATCCAGTCACCTGGACAAGACACAGGGAGGAGGCAATGCAGGTGGAGGCCTTTTCTGACACTAGCCTGCAGTAGATTTTCAATGTGCCCTCAGGAACTGTCACCAACCCTTGGCAGGTGGGGAGGATTAGCTAGGAATGTATCCTGATTATTAGCTGTTCCTGAAAGAAAGTTGTGGTCTCAGGGCCCTTCTAGAAGTACATGAAATGACTCACTTCATCTCTGTGGAGCTCGATGAAACTTCTGTGAATGGGGATTGGGCCAGGTGCACATAAACTCTGCATGTAGGAGGTTGTCAGCATGGTGACAGTGCTCAGTGCACC
This sequence comes from Dasypus novemcinctus, assembly GCF_030445035.2. NCBI lineage: Eukaryota > Metazoa > Chordata > Mammalia > Cingulata > Dasypodidae > Dasypus > Dasypus novemcinctus. Next base: position 1,875,165 of record NW_026688125.1, on the reverse strand, counting down.
TTTTTCAGGTCTCTGGGCTGCAAGTAGACCCTGTAGAAACTGGTGAGGAGGCCATGCTGCCCTGGATATCCAGGACTGGAGGAGATTCCTCCTCACCAGCACACACCTGGATGGGTAAATTGAGGGAAGGTGGTCCTACACAATGTTGGCAAGGCCCTCCTGGGCTGCATCTACCACTTCAGAGGCAATGACTCTCCTTCAACCTCTTCCCACAACTTCCCATCCATCTGCCCAGGCCTCCCTTGTTCTGGGGTCATTGGGAAGGATAGCCAGGGTGAAGTAGTCAAAGCATGAATGGGCATGGATGGAGCCCATTAGAAGGCCTGAGTCTTGGAGCAGAAAGTGTGAGCAGTGAGGAGCACAAGTCATTCTGCCACTGACCTACTGGGAGTTCATAACCACGGTGTCTATTGGTGGTCTGGGGGACAGGGAAGACTGCTGTGCCAACATGAGAGAGGTTTAGTGCCCAGTGCCTGCAGGTGCTGGTGGGTCTTCTGGCCACAGGGAATTATGGGAAGCCACTGTCATGCTGCCCTACTGCCCCTGAGTGCTAAAGGGCTGATTGGGACAGAGCTGCCCCAATGGCTGCTCCAGTATCTGCTCTGATGCCAGGTCAGCCCAAGGTGTGTCCCGAGGCCTCTTGCCTCATGGGGTGGGTCCTCCATACCTCTCCTTGTCCTATTGTATTCTTAGCCCCAGGCTGCTCCAGCCAGTCTGAGGGAGAGAGTTGGAAGTGTGATGCCCTGAGGAGGCAGGTTCCAGGAACATGGGACTTGGAGGCAGGTGGGCAGTGGTGACAAGTGAACAATGTGGATGTTGGGAAGGTAGGGCTGCAGCACCACCCTGGCAGGCACCCACGAAGGCTGAGGGACTTGACTGATGGGGAGGGATGGAGCTCCCCTTGTTTCACTGGCAATGGCCACCTGAGCATGCATATTTAATGCAAGGTGGGTCCCTCCAGCCTCCCTGCTTTGTCAATCAGAGCTCCATCCCTGACACCTCACATTCATCACCTCTGTGCATTCTCTCTGGCTACTTTCCTATCTTCCAATATACTCAGAATCCTGCTGCATCAAACTGGGTTCAAGCCTCAGCTCTTTTTAGGTTATCCCATCATTTGAATAGGTCATATATGGTGCCGAGTATTCAAATTTTTGCATTTTCAAAAAATATTATTTTGCCAGTATGTTCTACATAAAATTAAAACATGAATCACAACTTTTTATTGACAGAAACTCAAATCTAAAAACAATAGCTGAGTATAATCCTTTGTATGACAGGTCTTATCATGACAGGAATAAATACTCGCATTTCACTTAAGCCAGCTTCCGAGTCAGTGTTCTTTTTATTTTTTTTTAAGATTTTATTTATTTATTTATTTATTTCTCTCCCCTTACCGCTCCCCACCCTGGTTTTCTGTTCTCTGTGTCTATTTGCTGCATCTTCTTTGTCTGCTTCTGTTGTTGTCAGTGGCATGGGAATCTGTGTTTCTTTTGGCTGCATCATCTTGCTGTATCAGCTCTCCGTGTGTGTGGCACCATTCCTGGGCAGACTGCACTTTCTTTCATGCTGGGCAGCTCTCCTTATGGGGCACACTCCTTGCGCGTGGGGCTCCCCTATGCGGAGGGCACCCCTTCGTGGCACAGCACTCCTTGCACATGCATTAGCACTGTGCATGGGCCTGGTCCACACGGGTCAAGGAGGCCCGGGATTTGAACCGCAGACCTCCCATGTGGTAGACGGATGCCCTAACCACCAGGCCAAGCCTGCCGCCCCAGTCAGTGTTCTTTATCTGAAAATTGCTTGCAAATGTGCATCTAGTAATGCTGGCTGTGTGCCTCAGAGCAGAGTAAGGTGCCTGGGACCCTACCCTTCTTTAATACATGAGAGGTTTAAAAAGTTCCCTCAAATACCGGCTGGTGAATGATAGAATAAAAAAGCTGTAGGTGTTAAATGACTTATATTTCCAGCAGCCACCTGCATTGTCTGACTCTCCTGTTCCTGCCTGTCACATACTTTTCCACAATCAGTGGTGTCCCATGTTAGCAGATTCCACTTCAGGTTATCCCAAGTTAGTGTTTTATCTGTATCTTTGAACATATTCTTCCCTGTCTTGCAGTAATCTTTTGTAATACATTCTGTATGATCTAGGCATAGAGGGTGATTTTCTGCCAGCTTGACCTTGGCAGGAAACACCGAGCTCTTCTTTGATAAGCTCAACTGAGCAGTCTGTTCTCAACAGGACCAAGGCCCTTATAATCCTTTGCCTTCATTTCCCTCCATTTGAATCAATTTTCAGTATATGTAGCAGTTTGCTATGGTTATGAATTCCAAAAAATTGTTATTGGAATTTGTTTGTCATCTGATATGTACCTGGGAAAGACTAAGCTATGAGGAGGGCTTGGATTGGGCCACCTCACTGGGTAGGCCATTGAGTCTCCATCACATGGGCAGTGGTGACTGGCAGAGAAAAGGCATGGTGAAGGAAACAGTTGAGGATTCTTGAAGTTGGAGTTTGATGCTGAAGCCTTAGCTGGAATCCCAGGAAGTAAGCTCAGAGAGGAAACAGAAGCAAGCCTCAGGAAGACAGGACATGAGGCAGGGGAAGAACACAGAGGAATAGAAACAGCTCCTTCAATGGGGCAGAATCCCCGGGGTAAGTGAGAGACAGAGCCCTTCACCTGATTGTCTCCAGCTGACCTTGTGGAGAGAGGCAAAGCCTTAGAGAGCCTCATAGTCTACAGCTGCCCTTATGGAACAATCAGAGGAGCTTAGCCCAGAAAGAAGCAAGACTTGGGAAGAGAGGAAGCCAGGAAGCCTGAACCCTGGCTGATGTTGCCAGTCATCTTGCTCCAAGATGTTCAAATAGATTTGTCAAGGGAAGTAACTTAGGCATTATGGCCTGGTATCTGTAAGCTCCTACCAGAAAGAAATAGCTTCAGTGGAGACTAGCAGGCTTGTGGAATTGTGCCTCAGCACCCCTTTGGCTGACCAGTCCAGCACACATCTTGTTATCTTGTTAACAGTAACAATACTGTGCTATTTTCCCCTTCCACTATTACCAGACATTTTCCATCATGCAAAACTGAAATCCTTTACTCCTGATACCTGCCTCAAGTCCATGTGGTCATCGATATTTTGTCTCTGTGCAGTTCATTATTTACCCAGCTGATTTCAGTGCAGTTCTGTGGTGCTTTTCCTTGTGTTGACTTCAGTTAGCACAGTGCTTTCATGGTTCATCCATATTTCAGCTCTTTCCAGAACAGTATGCCTTTTCATAGCTGTACAGTTCTCTGTTGCTTATATGTACTATTTAGTTTATGCATTCATTGATGGACATTGTAGTTGCTTCCACATTTGGCTGTTGCAAATAAAGACACTGAAATCATTCCTGGGTAACGTTTTGTTTGAACCCCTATTTTGACCTTTCAGTAGGAAAGTAGGTGTGCAACTGCTAAGTCATATGGAAATTCTATGGTTAACTGAGGCATCACCAAACTGGAATCTAAAGTGTCTTCACCCTTTGAACTTTCTCTCTGCAAGGTGTGAGGGTTTTGGTTATGCAACATCTACTTTAGTAGTTATCCAACATTTTTAAAGAAGTGGTAGCACTTCCTTTGTTATTTGTATTACCCTAATGTCTCAGGATGTTTAGCACCTTCTCATGTGCTTATTTCTCATTAGTATATCTTATTTGGAAAAGGTCCAGGCAACTGCCCATATTTTAAGTGCAGTATTTCTCCTTTTATTCTTGACTTTCAGTAGCCTATAGGCTGGGCATATTAAGCTCCCATCACACAGACGATGTTCAAGTGTTTTGTCCCTACTTCAGGACATTTTCTTTTTCCTTTCTTGAGAATGGACTTTCATGCAGAAAAGTTTTTAATTCTGATGAGTCTGTTCTTGTGATCTTAGGGAATGATCTTTCCTTCTTGAGCAGGTATTTTCATCTTAGCTGGTTTTTCATCAATATCCTTTATCATATGGAGGAAGTTGCTGTCTCCTGCTACCTTTCTGAATGATTCCTTAACATGAACGGGTGTGGGAATTTTTCAAAAGCATTTTCTAAGTCAACTGAGGGGATCATAATGGCCTGTATCTTTCACTCTATAAACGTGGTCATTACCATACTTGATTTTTTCCTTTAATTGTGGAAAAATATTCAAAGCGTAAAAATCATTTTAATCATTTTAAGTGGAACACGTGGTGACATTGATTGAGTTCATTGATAATATTGGATAGCTTTGACCACTGTATTCAGACTCTTTCCATCATCCCACCCAGACCTCATTCCCCTTTAGCAATAACTCCCAACTCCCTCCTTTCACAACTCCTCTTTTGAATGACGCTGTCATGAATATTGCCATAGATCTATCTGGTTGAGTCCCTGCTTTCAGTCCTCTGGTATGTTTTCTTGGAGTGGAATTGCCAGCTCCCATGGTAATTCTGTGTTTAGCTTTCTGGCTGCAGCATTTTAGTTTCCCACCCATATTATCTAAGGGGTCCATTTTTCCACATCTTCTCAACCATTTGTTTCCATAACAACAGCTTTCAAGTGTGTGTGTAGTAAGTAGTGCCTCATTTTTATCTTTGGTATCTTATTTGTATTTCTCTAATGGCTAATGATGTTGAGCATCTGTTTATGTACTTTTCAGTCATTTATATGTATTCTTGGCAGATATGCCTATTCAAGCCCTTTTCCCATTTATTGCTGTGGCTCTTTGTGGTTTGGTGGAGTTACAGTAATTCTCTTTATTTACATTACACTATTAGCAGAAATAGGGTTTCCAAATATATTCTTTCCTTTTTTGGCAGTTTTTTTTTTTTTTCACTTTATTGGAAAAGCAGTGTAGTAGTAACATGCAGTTAAGTAGGGATAAGGGTTCCCAATTCGGGAATAGGTACATTTTCTGGGCCAGGGCCTACGTTTCAGGTTAGAGCCACCTTCTCACTCTGTGGTCCCCACAAGCTTGCCTAAGAGGTTCAAGGTTGTGAGAGGAGCTGAAAATGAAGGGTTGGCAGGGCTGCTGGAGAAGAGCAGGGTTGCAGACTTCTCCATGTCCTGTTGCTGGGCAGAGCTTGTATGCCTTGCTCAGGATGGAGTGGTCCCATACAGTGGTTTCAATCAGATGGCTCTTCCCCTCCTGGGAACACTGGACCCTTCTGGTAGAAGGCCTGGCATTTTGGAAAGTTCTCTAGGACTTACATTGCTTCAGCTGACAATCTGCAGATGAGGCTCCAGGAAACTTCTGTCACACTTTGAAAGCAGTGACCTTCCAGCCAGGTGGAATTTCCTATACAATGTAGCCCAATCCCCTTTTCTTGGACCTCAGCTGAGGGCATATGATGCCACCTAACATTCTCTAACATTCATGTTGACTGATGGAAAATGCTCGAGTCTGGTGTGTTCTTCCCTGAGATGTACCGCAGGTCTTGTACGGATTCTGGTTGCTACTCCTTGGTTTTATGAACATCTTGGAAAAATCTCAAATCCTCTCAGTGCATCAGGCTCCTACCAATATGCCCAGAGTCTGAGGAAAGTCATCCAGGTTTGCTTATGGGGAGTTCCTGGGATTGCTAGGTGGATTGCCTTTTGAAAGTTGTTAAAGTCCCAATCCCGTCACCTGGATGAAGTGCAGGGATCAGAAGAGGCAGGTGGAGGCCTTTCCTGGCACCAGCCTGTGCTAGATTTTCAATGTGCCCTCAGGAACTGGCACCAGTCCTTGGCAGGCAGGGAGGCTTAGCTAGGAGGGTCTTCTTGTCATCAGGTGCTCCTGACACAGAAAATGATGGCCTCACAGTTTGCCTTCTGCAGGTAGATGAAATGGCTCACTTCAGCGCCCAGCATCTCGGTGAAGCTACTGTCAAAGGGGAATGGGCTGGGTGCACATACACGCTGCATGTAGGTGGTTGTCAGCAGGGTGACAGTGCTCAGTGGACCTTTATAAGGCCTCTGGGCTACAGCAGACAATGCAGAAACTGGTGAGGAGGCCTTGCCCCTTTGGCTGTCCAGGCTTGGAGGAGGTTCCTCCTCACCAGTACACCCCTGGATGGGTAAATCTAGGGCAGATGGTCCTGCATTGTGTTGGCAAGGCCCTCCTGAGCTGCTTCCAACACTTTGCAGGCAGCGACTCTTCCTCGACCTTTCCTCACTACTTCCCCTTCATCTGTCCAGGCCTCCCCTGTTCTAGGGCTGTTGGAAAGTATAGCCAGCCTGAAGTAGTCACAGCTTGCATGGGATTGGATGGAGCCCATCAGAAGTCCTGGGACTTGGGGCAGAAGGGCTGAACAGTGAGGAGCACAGGTCATCCAGCCACTGACCTGCTGGGAGTTTCTAATCACGGAATCTGTTGGTGGGCTGAGGGATGGGGATGACTGCTGTGCCAATGTGAGTGAGAACTTTAGTGCCCAGTGGCTGCAGGTGCTAGTGGTTCTTGTGGCTGCAGGAAACTACGGGAAGCCCCTGTCATGCTCCCTTACCACCCTGAGTGCTGAAGGGCTGATTGGGACAGAACTGCCCCCATTTCTCCTGCAGTATCTGCCCTGAGGTGCAGGTGAGCCCAAGGTGTGTCCCCAGGCCTCCTGCCTCACAGGGTGGATCCTCCACACCTCTCCTAGTCCTTAATGTACTTCTAAGCCCAGCTGCTATTGCCCATCTGAGGGATGGGGTTGGAGTTTTAGTGCTCTGAGGAGGCAGGTGCCAGGAACACTGGGACTTGGAGGCAGGTGGGCAGTGGTGCCAATTGAACTTGGTGGCTATTAGGAAGGGGGGGCTGAAGCACCACGCTGGCAGCTACCAACATGTGACAGGCTCATCCACCAAAGCTGAGGGACCTGGCTGATGGGGAGAGACAGAGCTCCCCTTCTTGCACTGGCCGTGGCCACCTGAGCATGCATAACTTAATGCAAGGTGGGTACTTCTGGCCTCCCTGCTTTGTCAATCAGAGCTCCATCCCTGACACCTCATCTTCAGCCCCTGTATGCTTTCTCTCTGGCTACTTTTCCTACCTTTGAATATAATCAGGATCCTGCCGTGTCCAACTGGGTTCAAGCCTCAGCTCTTTTTAGGTTATCCCATCATTTGAATAGGTCGTATATAGTGCTGAGTATTCAAATTTCTGCATTTTCAAAAAATATTATATTGCCAGCATGTACTATATAAAATTAAAACATGAACCACAACTTTTTATTGACAAAAACTCAAATCTAAAAATAATAGCTGAGTATATTCCTTTGTATGACAGGTCTATAATGAGAGGAAGGGATACCCACATTTTGCTTAAGCCAGCTTCCGAGTCAGTGTTCTTTACCTGAAAATTGCTTGCAAATGTGCATCTCCTAATGCTGGCTGTGTGCCTCTGAGCAGAGGAAAGTTGATGGGACCCTACCCTTCTTTCATACATGAGAGGTTTAAAGAGTCCCCTCAAATACCGGCTGGTGAATGACAGAATAAAAAAGCTGTAAGTGTTAAATGACATATTTCCAGCAGCCACCTGCAGTTGTTGACTCTCTTATTGCTGCCTGTCACATACTTTTCCACCATCAGTGGTGTCCCATGTGAGCAGATTCCACTTCAGGTTATCCCAAGTGAGTATTTTATCCATATCTTTGAATATATTTTTACCTGTCTTGCAGTAATCTTTTGTAATACATTCTGTATGATCTAGGCATAGAGGGTGATTTTCCACCAGCTTGACCTTGGCAGGAAACACCAAGCTCATCTTTTAGAAGTTCAACTGAGCAGTCTGTTCTCAACAGGAGCAAGCCCCTTATAATCTTTGCCTTCATTTCCCTCCATTTGAAACAATTTTCAGTATATGTAGCAGTTTGCTATGGTTATGAATTCCAAAAACTGTTATTGGAGTGTGCTCATCATTGGGTCTGTACTGGGGATAGACTAAGCAATGAGGGGGGCTTTGATTAGGCCATGTCACTAGGACATGGAGCCCCATCCCATGGGCAGTGGTGACTGGCAGAGAAAAGGCATGGCAAAGGACAGAGTTGAGGAATCTTGAAGTTGGAGCTTGATGCTGAAGCCTTAGCTGAAAGTAAGCTCAGAGAGGAAAGAGAAGCAAACCCATCAAGATGTTACTTGAGGCAAGGGAAGAACACAGAGGAATAGAAACTGCTCCTTAGACATGGCAGAATACCCGGGGTGAGTGAGAAACACAGTCCTTCACCTGATTGTCTCCAGCTGACCTTGTGGAGAGAGGCAAAGCCTAGAGAGCATCATAGTCTACAGCTGCCCTTGTGGAGCAAACAGAGGAGCTTAGCCCATAAAGAAGCAAGACTTGGGAAGAGAGGAAGCCAGGATGCCTGCACCCTGGCTGATGATGCCAGTCATTTTGTTCCAAGACTTTGTCAAGGGAAGTAACTTAGGCATTACAGCCTGGTATCTGTAAGCTCCTATGAGAAAGAAATACCTTCAGTGGAGCCTAGCAGGCTTGTGGAATTGTGCATCAGAACCCCTTTGGATGATTAGTACAGCACACAACTCTGTCATCTTGTTGACATTCACAATCCTGTGCTATTTTCATTTCCCACCATTTCCAGGCATGTTCCATCAGGCAAAACTGAAATTTTTTACTGTTGATGCCTACCCCGAGTCCGTGTGCTAATAGATATTTTGTCCCTGTGGAGTTCACCATTTACCCAGCTGATTTCAGTGCACTTCTGCAGTGCTATTCCTTGTGCTGACTTCAGTTAGCACAGTGCTTTCATGGTTTGTCCATATTTCAGCTCTTTGGAGAACTGCATTCCTTTTTATAGCTGTACAGTTCTCTGTTGCCTATATATACCATTTAGTTTATTCATTCATTGATGGACATTGGAGTTACTTTCACTTTTGGATATGGCAAATAAAGACACTAAAATCATTCCTGGATAACGTTTTGTTTGAATACCTATTTTGACCTTTCAGTATAAAAGTAGGAGTGTAACTGCTAGGTCGTATGGAAATTCTGTGGCTAACTAATTGAGGCATCAACAAACTGGAATCCAAGGTGGCTTCACCGTTTTAACTTTCTCTCTGCAATGTGTGACAGTTTTGATTACACTACATCTACTTCAGTAGTTATCCAACATTTTTTTAAAGATTTTATTTATTTATTTATTTCTCTCCCCTTCCCCCCCACCCCAGTTGTCTGTTCTTTGTGTCTATTTGCTGCCTCTTCTTTGTCCATGTCATCTTGTGTCATTTCTCCGTGTGGACTGTGCCATTCCTGGGCAGGCTGCACTTTCTTTCACGCTGGGTGGCTCTCCTTAGGGGGTGCACTCCTTGTGCGTGGGGCTCCCCTACACAGGGGACACCCCTGAGTGGCAGGGCACTCCTTGTGTGCATCAGCACTGCACATGGGTCAGCTGTACACGGATCAAGGAGGCCCGGGGTTTGAACCGTGGACCTCCCATGTGGTAGACGAATGCCCTAACCACTGGGCCAAGTCCACCACCCTATCCAACATTTTTAAAGAAGGGGTAGCACTTCCTTTGTTATTTGTAGTTTCCTGTTGTCTCAGGATGTTTAGTACCTTCTCATATGCTTATTTCTCATTAGTATATCTTCTTTGGAAAAGATCCAGTCACCTGCCCCTATTTTAATGGTGGTATTTCTCCTTTTATTCTTGACTTTCAGTAGCTTATAGGCTTGGCATATTAAACTCCCATCACACAGATGATGTTCAAGTGTTTTGGCCCTACTTCAGGAAATTTTCTTTTTCCTTTCTTAATAATGGACTTTCATGCAGAAAAGTTTTTAAATCTGATGAGTCTTTTCTTCTGATTTAGGGAAAAGTCTTTCCTTCTTGAGCAGGTCTTTTCATCTTAACAGCTGGTTTTTCGTCAATACCCTTTATCATATGGATGAAGATGCCATCTCCTCCTACCTTTCTGAATGTTTCCTTAACATGAACGGGTGTGGGAATTTTTCAAAAGCATTTTCTGAGTCAATTGAGGGGATCATGTGGCTTGTATCTTTCATCTATAAATGTGGTCAGTGCCATACTTGATTTTTTCCTTTTAATTGTGGAAAAACATTCATAGCATAAAAATCATTTTAATCATTGTAAGTGGGACACATGGTGACATTGATTGAGTTCATTGATAATATTTTGTAGCTTTCACCACTATATTCAGACCCTTTCCATCATCCCAACCAGACTTCATGCCCCTTTAGCAATAACTCCCAACTCCCTTCCTTTACAACTCCTCTTCTGAATGAGGCTGTTATGAATAATAGCATAGATGTATTTGGTTGAGACCCTACTTTCATTCCTTTGGTGTGTATACTTAGGAGTGGAATTGCCAACTGCTATGGTAATTCTGTGTTTAACTTTTAGGCATCAGCATTTTAAATTCCTATTCATAGTGTTTAAGGGTTCCATTTTCCACATCTTTTCAACCATTTTTTTCCCTAACAACAGCTTTCAAGAGTGTGTGTAGAAAGTAGTGCCTCATTTTTATCTTTGGTATCTTATTTGTATTTCTCTAATGGCTAATGATGTTGAGCATCTGTTTATGTACTTTTCAGTCATTTGTATGTATTCTAGGCATATATGTCTATTCAGGCCCTTTTCCCATTTATTGCTGTGGCTCTTTGTGCTTTGGTAGAGTTACAGTAATTCTCCTTGTTCTCCTTGTGTTCTATACATTATGCTATTAGCAGAAATAGGGATTCCAAATATTTTCTTTCTGTTTTTGGTTTTCTTTTTTACTTTATTTGAAAAGTAGTATAGTAGTAATATGTCACTAAGTAGAGATGAGGGTTCATGATTCAGGATTAGATCCTTTTTCTGGTCCAGTGCTTACATTTCAGGTTCAAGCCACCTTCTCCCTCTGTGGTCCCCAGGAGCTTGCCTAAGAGGGTCAAGGTTGTGAGAGGAGCTGAAAATGAAAGAGTGGCAGGGCTGCTGGGGAAAAGCAGGGTTGCAGACTTGTCCAATGTCCTGTTGCTGGGGAGAGCTTGTATGCCTTGCTCAGGATGAAGTGCTCCCCCAAAGTGCTCTCACTCATAGAGCTCTTCCCCCCCTGGGAACACTGGACCCTTCTGGCAGAAGGCCTGGCCTTTTGGGAAGTTCTCTATGACCTACATCACTTCAGGTGGCAATTTGCAGACTAATTTTCAGCCAAAGTGCAAGAAGAGGCATGTGTAGGGAGGTCCCATCTGAATCCAACTCCATCACCTTCAGGAGCACATATTCCAAAGTAGGGCCCACTGGCAGGGCACTGAAGCTCAGAACCACCTGCCATCAATGTAGACCTGTGTGTCCCCACAGCCTTCAGGAGCACCTGTACCTGGGGCTTTATCTACTCAGCCACTCCTCGGCGAGAAGGTAGTCTGCTTTAGTTTGGAAATCTTGGCAATATACATGTTGAATCGCCTGCTATGGTGGCTTTGAACAACAAGCAGTAGGAAAATCACCTGGTTGCATTGCGTGCTCTGGCCAAGCAAAATGTGCTTCCGGTTTTTATTTTATTTTATTTTTTCAGAAACTGATCATTATTACTCAAGTCAATGCCAAAGCAACCCATACAACCACTTTTGACGGTCATGATGGCTTCTTATAATGTACCTTGTACACGGAACACAAGGACCTGTAATCCCACTTGACCGTAGTGACTCAAGAGAGCAGAAATTATTTCCACTGAAAAGTCTCACAACCAGATGTAAACAGCTTCGTTTTGGGCCCCCCAAACCTGGAGAAAAGAAAAATGTTCATTAATACTGTACCAAAAAGCAGGGTGAGAAGAGAAAAGGCAGGCTCATTTCTAAGAGTCAGATAGGTCCTCAGGGGCCCCTCTCATCCCAGGAAAGAAACACAGAGAAAGAGAGGTAATTGACAAGGAACAGGAAAGTCTCTGAGCCTCTCCTCTCTGGGGGACAGGCCTCTGGGGGTGGGGGTCAGGGTGGGGGGGAGGGGCTGGCTGGCAGGGAGCCAAGGCAGGAGCCCTCAGGCAACCAGTGGAAAAGGCCAGGTTTTCAGTTAAAAAAGATGGAGGTGATACAATTGGAGACAGCATGTCTGTGACCATTGCCATGGGAGAGACCTGCAGGGCAATGCCAGCCCTAGGTAGGCCCATTTGACCAGGCCTTGGAACTTTGGTTGGCAAGGAATCCCCCTCTGAAAAGTGACCTGGCAGCCTGGCCCAACCCAGACTCTTAGCTTGGACCAGGTGAGCTATCTGATGGAGAGAGGTTCTCACATCAGTCACAGATCTGGCTCAGGGGTCCCCTACTGCCCCTTCTTCAAGGGTCCTTGCCCCTCTTCCTGCCTTCAAATCCAGCCCCTGCCCTCCAGGAAGTGTGAGGAAGGAACATTTCTTATCCAACGTGGCACCTAGTGGTGGCATTTGGCTCTGGCTTTCTGCAATGGAGTAGCTTTCTTGTTCATGTTTCTTCTTCTGTCTCTTTTGTTTCCATGATACATAGATTAGAAAACAACAGTACAAGACACAATAGAAGAGGTTCTCTTCAACCCCAGGCTCCACTCAACAGACTCCTTCCACGTCAGTGATCTCTTTTATCACTGTGGGGCCTACTCATGGCATGTGGTGAGTACATTTTGGAACACTGCTCCCCTGCAATGCATTAGTTTCCATGGCACTTGACACATTCCCCAGTCCATTCAGTGGGTTTCAGCAGGATGTATAATGGCCACATCTGTCCTGGAACTATCATGGGGGACAAGTCCAAGTCGAGAAAATGCCCCCACATCGCAACTCTCTTGGCACTCCCTGCTGTAGGCAATGCCTGTGGCCAATGTTTCCAAAGCAAGGAGGTGGGATAGGGGTGGGGCAACTCTGATGTGTGCAGGGGCATGGAGGCCTACATGCCAGGGAGGAGGTGGGTACAGCCACCCCAGCTTGTGGGGCACTGGTGGCTTAGTCTGGGCTTGGCAGGCACCAGAGTGAAGGATAGCAGGAATGAGAGGAATTAATAGAACCGGTTCCTTTAAGTGAGTTCCAAGTCAGTGTCCTTTATCTGTGATTTGCTTGCAAATGTGCATTTCCAAATGCTGGCTTGGAGACTCAGATAAGAGGAATGTTCATGGGACCCTATCCTTCTTTAATACATGAGAGGTTTAAAGAGTTCGCTCCAATACTATCTTGTGAATAATGGGATAAAAAAGCTGTAGGTGTTAAATGACTTACATTTACAGGAGCCACCTGCTTTGTCTGAATCTCTTTTGGCTGCCTGTCACAACTTTTCCACAATCAGAGCTGTCCCATATGAGCAGATTCCACTTCAGGTATTCCCAAGTTAGTGTTTTATCCATATCTTTCAATATATTCTTACCTGTCTTGCAGTAATCTTTGTAATACCTTCTGTGCAATCTATGCATAGAGGGTGATTTTCCACCTGTTTGACCTTGGCAGGAAGCCCCGAGCTCTTCTTTGATAAGCTCAACTGAGCAGTCTGTCCTTAACAGGAGCAAGCCCCTTATAATCTGTTGCCTTCATTTCCCTCCACTTGAACCAATTTTCATTATATGTAGAAGTTCGTTATTGTGATGAATTCCAAAAACCGATATCAGAATGTGTTTGCCATCTGATCTGAACCTGGGAAAGACTAAGGTATGAGGAGGGCTTTGATTGGGCCACATCACTAGGACATGGAGGCCCCATCCTGTGGGCAGTGGTGACTGGCAGAGAAAAGGCATGGCAAAGGACAGAGTTAAAGTTAGAGTTTGATGCTGAAGCCTTAGCTGGAATCCCAGGAAGTCAGCTCAGAGAGGAAAGAGAAGCAAGCCTCAGGAAGACAGGACTTGAGGCAGGGGAAGAACACAGAGGAATAGAAACAGCTCCTTCGACGTGCCAGAATCCCCACGGTGAGCAAGAAGCAGAGCCCTTCACCTGATTGTTTTCAGCTGACCTTGTGCAGCCAGGCAACGCCTAGAGAACCTCATAGCCTACAGCTGCCCTTGTGGAGCAAACAGGTGCTTAGCCCAGAGAGAAGCAAGACCTGGGAAGAGAGGAAGCCAGGAAGCCTGCGCCCTGGCTGATGTTGCCAGTCCTCTTGCTCCAACACGTGGGAGAAGACTTTGTCAAGGGAAGTATCTTAGGCATTATGGCCTGGTATCTGTAACCTCCTACTGGATATCAATACCCCTTGTGGGAACTAGCAGGCTTGTGGAATTGTGCATCAGCACCCCTTTGGCTGACTAGTACAGCACACAACACTGTCATCTTGTTAACCTTCACAATGCTGTGCTCTTTTCCCCTTCCACCATTACCAGACATGTCCCATCATGCAAAACGGAAATCCTTTACTGCCTGTCGCCTGCCCCAAGTCCGTGTGGTCATCGATATTTGTCTCTGTGGAGTTCACCATTTACCCAGCTGCTTTCAGTGCAGTTCTGCAGTGCTTTTCCTTGTGCTTACTTCAGTTCGCACAGCGCTTTCACGGTTCATCCATATTTCAGCTCTTTACAGAACTGCCTTCCTTTTTACAGCTCTAGAGTTCTCTGTTGCCTCTGTATACCATTTAGTTGATTCATTCGTTGATGGACATTTGAGTTGCTTCCATGTTTGACTATTGTGAGTAAAGACACTGACATCATTCTTGGGTAATATTTGGTTTGAATACCTCTTTTGAACATTTGAGTTGCTTCCACGTTTGACTATTGTGAGTAAAGACACTGACATCATTCTTGGGTAATATTTGGTTTGAATACCTCTTTTGATCTTTCCGTGTAAAAGTCGGAGTGCAACTGCTAAGTCCTGTGGAAATTCTATGTTTAACTAATTGAGGCATCACCAACTTGGAGTCCACGGTGGCTTCACTGTTGTTTCATCTTTCTCTCTGCAATGTGTGAGGGTTTTGATGACTCTATATCCACTTCAGTGGTTATCCAACATGTTTTAAGGAAGCGGTAGCACTTCCTTTGTTATTTGTATTTCCCTGATGTCTCGGGATGTTTAGCACCTTCTCGGGTGCTTCTTTCTCAGTAGTGTATCTCCTTTGGAAAAGGTCCAGTCACCTGCCCCTATTTTTAATGGCAGCATTTCTCCTTTTATTTGTGACTTTCAGTAGCCTACAGGCTTGCCCTATTAAACTCTTACCACACACCTGATGATCAGGTATTTTGTCCCTTCTTCAGGAAATTCCCTCTCTCCTTTCTTGATAATGGACTTTCCTGCAGAAAAGCTGTTAGGTCTGCTGAGCCTGTTCTTGTGATCTTAGGGAAAAGTCTTTCCTTCTTGAGCAGGTCTTTTCATCTTGACAGCTGGGGATCATGTGGCTTGTATCTTTCATTCTATAAATGTGGTCATGACCATACTTGATTTTTTCCTTCCAATTGTGGAAAAACATTCCTAGCATAAAAATCATTTTAATCCTTGTGAGTGGGACACGTGGTGACATCAATTGAGTTCTATGAAAATATTGGGTAGCTTTGACTGCTCTATTCGGACTCCTTTCATCGTCCCACCCAGACCTCATCCCCCTTTAGCAATAACTCCCAGTTTCTTCCCTTTGCAACTCCTCTCCTGAATGATGCTGTCATGAATATTGGCATACAGATAGCTGGTTGAGGACCTGCCTTCAGTCTTTGGTGTGTATACCTAGGGGTGGAATTGCCAGCTCCCATGGTAATTCTGTGTGTAACTTTCTGGCTGCAGCATTTTAATTTCCCCACCTGTAGTGGCCAAGGGGCCCGTTTTTCCACACCTTCTCAGCCATTTTCCCCCTGACAGCAGCATTCAAGCATGTGGGTAGTAAGTAGCACCTCATCTTTATCTTTGGTATCTTATTTGCATTTCTCTCATGGCTAATGATGGTGGGCATCTGTGTAAGTGCTTTTCAGTCATTTGTATGTGTTCTTGGCAGCTTTGTCTATTCAAGCTCTTTTCCCATTTATGGCTGCGGCTGTTTGTGCTTTCGTGGAGTTACAGTCATTCTCTTCATGGCCTGTACATTACGCTCTTAGCAGAAATAGGGTCTCCAAATACCTTCTTTCCCTCTTCAGTTTTCTTTTTCTACTTTATTGGAAAAGTAGTGTAGAAGTAACTTGTCATTAGGTAGAGATGAGGGTTCACGATTGGGGCTTAGGTCCTTTTTCTGGGCTAGGGCTTTCGTTTCAGAATAGAGCCACCTTCTGGCTCTGTGGTCACCATGAGCTTGCCTAAGAGGGTCCAGGTTGTGGGAGGAGCTGACAGTGAAGGGGTGGCGGGGTGTTGGGGAAGAGTGGGGTTGCAGACTTCTCCATGTCCTCTTGCTGGGCAGAGCATGGATGCCGTGCTCAGGATGGAGTGCTCCCACACAGTGCTTTTCATTGGAGAGCTCTTCCCCTCCTGGCGGAAGGCGTGGCCTTTTGGGAAGTGCTCTAGGCCTTTGCGTGGCTTCAGCTGGCAATCTGCCAATGAGGCCCTGGGAAACTTCTGTCACACTTCGAAAGCCATGATCTTCCAACCAGGTGGACTTTCCCATGCGATGTAGCCCAGTCCCCTTTTCTGTGGCCCTCAGCTGAGGGCATATGATACTGCCTGACATTTTCTAATGTTCATGTTGACTGATGGAAAATGCTCCAGTCTGGCCTGTTCTTCCCCCAGCTGGGTGGCAGGCCTTGTAGGGATTCTGGTTGCTGCTCCTTGGTTTTATGAACACCTCAGAACAAGGTCAAATCTTCTCAGTGCCTCAGGCTCTTAGCAACACGCCCAGAGCCTGGGGCAAGACATCCAGGTTTGCTTATGGGGAATTCCTGGGGTTGCTGGGTATATTGCCTTTTGCAAGTTGTTAAAGTCCTGATCCAGTCACCTGGACCAGGCCCAGGGAACAGAAGGGGCAGGTGGAGGCCTTTCCAGGCACAGGCCTATGCTCCCTTTTCAGTGTGCCTTTGGGAAATGGCAGCAGCCCTTGGCAGGCAGGGAGGTGTAGCTAGGAGGGTCTTCTGGTCGCCAGCTGCTCCTGACCCAGAAAACGGTGTCCTCACAGTTTCCCTCCTGCAGGTAGATGAAATGGCTCACTTCAGGGCCCGGCATCTCGGTGAAGCTGCCGTGAGAGGGGAATGGGCTGGGGGTCACGTAGACTCTGCATGTAGGAGGTTGTCGGCAGGGTGACAGTGCTCAGTGGACCTTTCCCAGGCCTCTGGGCTGCAGCAGACCCTGCAGAAGCTGGTGAGGAGGCCTTGCCCCCTTAGCTGTCCAGGCTTGGAGGAGATTCCTCCTCAGCAGCACACCCCTGGCTGGGTCAGTCTAGGGCAGGTGGTCCTGCACCATGTTGGTGAGGCCCTCCTGGGCTGCTCCCACCTCTTTGCAGGCAGCAACTCTTCTTCAGCCTCTTCTCACTACTTCCCCTCCATCTGAGCAGGCCTCCCTTGTTCTAAGGGCTGTTGGCAAGGACAGCCAGCCTGAAGCGGTCACAGCACGTATGGGCTTAGTTGGAGCCCATCAGAAGGCCTGGCACTTGGGGCCGAAGGGCTGAGCAGTGAGGAGCACAGGTCATCCAGCCGCTGACCTGCTGGGAGTTGGTAACCACGGAGTCTGTTGGTGGGCTGAGGGACGGGGGTGACTGCTGTGCCAAAGGGAGAGAGAGGTTTAGTGCCCAGTGGCTGCAGGTGCTGGTGGTGCTTGCAGCCTCAGGGAATTATGGGAAGCCACTGTCATGCTGCCCTGCTGCCCTGAGTGCTGAAGGGCTGACTGGGACAGAGCTGCCCCCATTTCTCTGGCAGTATCTGCCCTGAGGCCCAGGTCAGCCCAAGGTGTGCCCCGAGGCCTCCCACCTCACAGGGTAGAGCCTCCACACCTCTCCTCATCCTCATTGTTCTCCTTAGCCCCAGGCTGCTCCAGCCTGTCTGAGGGAGAGGGTTGGAGGTTTGGTGCCCTGAAGAGGCAGGTTCCAGGAACACTGGGACATGGAGGCAGGTGGGCAGCAGTGGTGCCAAGTGAACAGTTGGGAAGGTGGCAGTCACCACCGTGTGGCTCACCCACCAGGCTGAGGGACTCGGCTGATGGGGAGAGACAGAGCTCCCCTGGTTTCCCTGTCCATGGCCACCTGAGCATGCATAACTTAATGCAAGGCAGGGCCCTCCAGCCTCCCTGCTTTATCAGTCAGATCTCCACCCCTGACACCTCACATTCAGCATCTCTGTGCTTTCTCTCTGGCTGCTTTCCTACCTTCGAATATACTCAGGATTCTGCCGCGTCCACCTGGGTCCAAGCCTCAGCTCTTTTTAGGTTATACCATCCTTTGAGTAGATGGCACACGGTGCCGAGTATTCAAATGTCAGCATTTTCAAAAAATATGATTTTGCCAGCAGGTACTACGTGAAATTAAAACATGAACCACAACATTTTTATTGACAAAAACTCAGATCTAATCATGAGAGCTGAGTATAATCCTTTGTATGACTGGGCTTATAATGGCAGGAGTGGATACCCCCCATTGCACCCAAGCAAGCTTCTGAGTCAGTGTTATTTATCTGCAAATTGCTTGCAAATATGCATCACCTAATGCTGGTTTGTTGCCTCAGAGGGCCAAATGGTCCTTTGTTTTAGTACTCAATAAGTTTGTATTAATATATATCTTCCACATCTTAGATAAGCTTAGATAAGACAGAGATTATATGTGAAGACATGAATAGACCCCCCCATCCATAGCCTACATCAGTATGAGTAAAAAGTTCATGTAAATACTTAAAGAGTGTATAGAATTCCTGCAAATTTAATAGTGTTTTACCATATTAGATAAAATTATAATGTGGTTATCATTTTAATTATTATTAAAAATAGTATGTGTCACCAAACAACCTCTTATCATAAATTAAATAATACCACTGCTGTATGCCACAGCCCCAAATATTGTTAGTTTGTTTGAAGAAATTAATATTCACTTATATTATTATTTACTTTTTAAAAAAACTTACTAATATCTTCTTAGGGAAATCAAGTCAGCCCACATTCTCCTATCTGCAGAAAAGTCAACAATGGTCTTTTGCAGTTCCTCCCCAAGGCTGTGTGCATAGCTCAACCATCTGTCCTGGCCTGGTAACAAAAAAACCTGAGAAGAGGCAAAGTGGTTCCACCAAAAAAGTGAACATCATGAGTACCAAACCTTCTGGTGCCTAGCCCAGCAGTTCCTGTTGCCTGTTTCCTACCAACAACTCATAAACATCATCCATGAGTGTTCTTCATGCTCACTTCAGTGACTATGACATTGGTTCCCTCCTGGTCTTGAAAGGGATGAGCCCTCAGCAGCATGCTACAAACCCTCTGGGGAATAATACAACAAGAAACCACCCAAGCTATATTCAGTACTTTGCAAAACCAAAGAGGGGGAAATATGTAGTTATGGTTGGAGGTTAAAATACTTCATTGAGAACTGTGGCAATTGGTAGCTGCCACACATCATATTATTCTCATTACAGATCCTGGAACTGCAAACTAGCAGTTTGAGCCTACTTACAGACTTCAGGCCTGTGTGCCTCCTTATGTTATTATAGAAGGAACTGTTAATATTACTGTTGGAGAAAAATGGCATTCACTGGGACATGGAGACTGATTGACCACAGGCAGAAAAATAATTTATTGAGAAGCTCTCCCAATGGAGGGGGTCTGAAAAACAGACTTCAGCCCCCCCCCGACCAACATGGTGGGGGTCTGAAGAGAGGCTTCAGTGCAATTCTGGAAGGGGGGGGGGACTTGAATTTATACAGAACTTTCCTAGGAGGGGAATCGATAGTTCATGGGAGGGGGATTGAGGGTCTAAGTGCGGTAGTGGGAAAGGGTTGAGGGAGTTTACGGCTTTTTGGAATGCTGCAGGAGCAGATTTTTTTTTTTCATCTGTAGGTATTAAAAGATATGTAAATATTGAAGACTTCCATCTCCCTCTCCCTCTGATATGCAGGTAGAGATAGTAAAGATCTCCATCTACCTCTGATTTGCAGATGGTGAAGATCTCTATCTCCCTTTATTCCTGTCTCTATGAGATTTCTTTAACCTGTGGGAAAGTGCCATGCTATGCCCTCAGACCCAGGGGAGGGGGTTTGCCTTTTCCCAATGCATATCAGGGGAAATTGAGCTACAGTGTGTTAATTATTGCAAATCTCTAACATTCCTAATTCTTTGTTTATATATATATATGTTGTTTATATATATATATATATGGGAAGGATCAGAGGGTGAGGGGATTTGGGGTGTTGGTTCTGTCTGGCTACTTCCTGCTGTCAAGGGGCAGAGAAAAGAAGTTCTCATCCATCCTGTATAGTAGGCTGTGGTTTTAGGTCCCATAGGCATTGACATTGTTGTTCATGTAGCAGAGAGACACCATTTACATATTCCTGGGTTATTGACTGTATGATTTGGTGTATGAATTGGACAAGAAGCTGTAAGAGACAAGGATCAAAAAGAAGCAGCAGGGAAACAGACTTGGCCCAGTGGTTAGGGCGTCTGTCTACCACATGGGAGGTCCACGGTTCAAACCCCGGGCCTCCTTGACTCATGTGGAGCTGGCCCATGTGCAGTGCTGATGCACGCAAGAAGTGCCGCACCATGCAGGGGTGTACCCCGCATAGGGGAGCCCCACGCACAAGGAGTGCACCGGTAAGGAGAGCTGCCCAGCGTGAAAGAAAGTGCAGCCTGTTCAGGAATGGCACCGCCCACACTTCCTGTGCTGCACACAACAACAGAAGTGGACAAAGAAACAAGATGCAGCAAATAGACACAGAGAACAGACAACTGGGGGAGGGGGGTGGAATTAAATAAAGAAAATAAATAAATTTTTTTAAAAAAGCAGCAGCAGCAATACTGTTAATAATGATGTTATAAGGGTAAAAGGGGTGATTTTATGAATGAAGAAAAATAAAAAAGGAATGAGGATAGCCGTGATTGATTTTCATAGTTATTATTTTGGATTTTCTGAATGATTTCTATATTTTTCTTAGGATTTTAAGATTTTCTTTTACCTGACCAGTTCTGTTAATGTAAAAACAACAAGTTTCATTTATGATTGCACAGGTACTAGTATATCCTGTTGAATCAAGGGCAGGGTGGGTGTTTGTTGTCATCTGTTATCTGTTTGGTATTGGGGCAGGGGAGGCCTGAAAATTACAAAAGTAGAAGGGTATTTTTATGTATACTGTTTGCATTGTAATTTAACTAATGTGTTATTACTGGTAATAAGGATGATGATCTTTTGATAGCTCATCAGCCTACTTTTGTTATGCCTCCTGCACACTTAATCAACCCTTGACTAAATGCTTTAGAGGAAACTGTTATCTCCCTGGATGGGAGGAGGTCATGGTCATTTGATCCTGAAGGCTGTTGCAAGCTCTAGACACTCCAGCTTGTAAAATTCTTCTTTAGTCTATTCTGAATCGTTCCTTTAATATATCATGTGTCAATTTAGTAACATTTATCTGGAATTTCAAGGGGAAATAAACTATGTCTTTATGAAAAACAAAAAAAGGAAAGCAATGAAAAGCACAAAGCAGTAAACATCCTTTAAAACACCAAAAACTGAAAACCAGAAACTTTCATCGCTAGAGTCACAGTAGTTCTATAGTAGAATACCAGTAAGTCCACTCTAACGTATAATTTATTCCTCCATCCTGTGGACCCTGGGTTGATTATGTCCACTCCAACTCTCAGTGAAGAGGGGGCTTTGACCCCACATGGTTGGGGGGTGTCATTCTCCTGCTTGCAGGTATAGATACTCTCACTTCCCTGGTGTGGTGGGTGACCATCTTCATCTTCCTCTTAGCTCACCTGAGTAAGTCCAATGAACTGGAGAGTAGGTTTTGTAACTCTGCTGAGGCTCAGGACCCAGCTGGCACATGGGCAGTCCAGAGATTCAAGACTCCTGAGTATACACAAACCCCAGTGCCAAACACAGCTTCAGTCAAAGTGACAGAAGAGGCATGTGTAGAAAGTCACATCTGAGTCCAACTCCATCACACTCAGGAGCACAAATTCCAAAGTAGGACCCACTGGCAGGGCACTGAAATCTGGAGTCATCAGATGTGAACATAGACTGTGTGTCTCCTTAGCACTCAGGAGTACCAGTACCTGTGGTTGTACCTACTCAGCTGGTCCTTGGCAAGAAGGTGTAGTAGCAGAGAAGTCAGGTGTATGCAGTATCAAAGGCCAGGACATGAGAACTCTGGGAAGCAAGGTGGTTTATTTCAACCAGCTGGACTTGGCAGACTCCTGTGCTAATAAAAACTGAATGCCTAGTAGAATTTTTGGGTTCCTTTTATACAGAAGAAATAAGAGTGGGGGTCTAATGGTGGTTGTATGCAAAAGGACTTTTTGTTAGTTTCTTCAAGTGTTTTACATGAGTATTAGATAGGTTATTTCTTCCAGGTAAGCTTGATTTAACTCATATCCCCCACAATCAGGTAGGCTTGCCACATTTGGCTTGCATCCTTTCTGAATATCCAAAGCTTATAGAATTTATACTTCTCAATTGGTTTTCTAGACATATTTGGATATGAAATAAGTTTGAATCTATGCACAGGCAATATTATTTCCCTCTTTTGATGCCTGCTTAAGGTTATTAAGCTTTGGCATCACTATTGTCAGAGTCTCTCTGGACTGACTGGTATGTATATACTGCCATGAGATGGGCAGCTGTCTGCCTGTTTACTATATCATTTATTAGGGTGCACATTCTGTTTATGATGAAAGGGAGGAGGCAAGGAAGTATGGTGCATCCTCCTATGATGAAGGCAATTATTCCCAGTAGAAACTTGAAATTGTTTACTATTGGCTTCCAGCTTCCAATGGGATTACTTAAATTCCACCCATTCCAGCTCTGGACTGGAACATGAACAATTTTTACCATTTTGCTTGTAATTTCATCAATAACCTTTCCAGTGCTGTCTAGTTCAATGTAGCAGTTAGAGAGATTGAATTTTCCACAAACTCCCCCTTTAGCTGCCAGGAGATAGTCTAGGGTGAAATGGTTTTCACAGATAGCATTTCTGAATTTAGTTTGCTGTTGGGCTAGTAGGTTTAGAGCATGGGCAGTTTCATTAGTTATTATTTCCACCATGGCTTGCAAGTGGATGTTTCAGTTTAGCATATAGATAAGGGTTCAATAAATTCACATGTCATCCTCTGCCTGAGATGCTGGCCCACATAGTACCGGATTACACATTCATGGGGCCATTCTTCACCTCTCCAGGTAACGACAGCCCTTTCTTATATTTTGATACACTGGCTGGCTTAGCTCTTTCCCTTCCATTAAGGGAATGAGGAAGAAGGAGGGTTTTATTGTACTGAGCATACAAGTACCACACCAGTTTTGGGGAAGTTCTCAGAATGCAACTTTCCCACAAATCCAGTACAGACCATTTGGGGCATTAAAGGGGCCTTTTGCAGTGGAGTTCCACACTGATTAATTTGGGCAAAGTACAATTTATGAGAGTGAGGTCAGATTCATTCCACGTTCCCCAAGGCTCTGTTATATTGGTGGTATAATTTTGGAATTCTCCCCCTGTACATGTTAGGTTTCTAACAGATAAAGAAGAGTTTAGGCAGGCCCTTGAAGCACAATATTTTCCTATGACAGAAGTTTACAAGGGCCACATGCTATCTCAGGGGACAGCTGAGAGGCCAGTTTCATTATATGTTTGGCTGTAATTGTGTTCTCTAGTTTCCCAGGGCCGTTGGTCTTCCATATTAGTACCTCCACATACTTAGCACAAGGAGACATTTAAGCTGCCCCTACTACTTCAGCTAGGCTTATGAAGAGGTTTCTCACTCCTTGTAGAATGGAAAAGGGCTTTTCCATTTCTTCATAGAAGGAGTGGAACACAGAATGGTCTTTACTTGTGAGTGGGTATTCCCAATACGCAACCCAGATGTAGTCTTCTGGGTCTATTCCTCTACCATCAATGCAGAGACTCGTTTGGACTCCCTGAGTCTGTCGGGATTCAGGTTTAAGGATGGTGAGGTTTAAGTGGTTACAATGACAGCATAAATGGCCAGGGCCATTCCTTTGGTGAGGATGGCTGTTTAGTTGCATCTGTATTCCATGTGGCCCAGGTGACACAGGACCAGTAGGGGCAGTAGTATGCACCTATGCATTTACACCAGAAGGCCCCCCTTGGACTGCACTTTTCACTTCTGGACCACACATATACTTATTGTTATGAGTATATTTTTGCTCCCTGCTAAGCCCTCCACAATTGGTGTTCCATGGTATCCCAGAGTCTATAACTTGGCAAGCATTAAATAGGAGGGACACTCATTGGTTCTGGCTAGTGGCTGGGGTAGAGCTAAGTAGCTCCCCATTTTGATTAAGCACCCTTATTTCCCATTTACAGGAGACTGTTGGAGGTTTGGGGTCATAGCAGATTATTTGACCATATATGTTACAGACACTATAGGAGATTCCTTGAAACTGGCAGGAAGCTATATGGCCCTTGCAGGTGTAATGGTTATGATATATTAATGTGGTATTGACATGGGCCCCCATTCACACCTTTTGGATAATGGCTCACACTCTGTGATGCCAACCTGGGACCAGGGGCGGGTGAGGGCTAGGAGTAGGGAGAATAATCAAAGGGGCATTGTAACTGGGATTAAACTATTCTTTATCTGTACATAGACCTATCAGTTTCTGGGGTGTGATTGGAGCAGAGCTCGGTGTCCCATCCTCAACCTTCAGCCATGCACGGACCAGTCAGATTCTGGGGTGTGACTGGAGCAGGGCTTGGTGTTTTGTTCTTTTGCAAGATGAGTTTGGTTGAGTTGTGGGCATCTGGAATACAGGTCCAGGACTCTGGGGCAGCTTGCTTGACCCGGCTATGGTGTATCCATGGGGTACTTTCAGCTACTTTAATTGCACTGGGGGTGGATAAAATGACAAGATAGCGTCCCCACCCTAGAGGGATTAGTGGAGCTGATTTCCAGTCTTTGACACAGACTGCATCACCTGGCTTCTCCAGGTGTATATAGTTGCTTAAGCTAATGGGGGCCCTTTCTTGGACCTAGTGTTGCAGATTTTGTAAGGTTTTTCATAAGCTTATCATTTGCTGAGCTATTGGTAAGTTTCCTCTTTCTCCGAGATCCCCTTCTATATTTTGGATTAAGGGGGTGGTTTCTGAAAGAGGATTTCAAAAGAGGTTAGGCTTGGCTTTCAGCTTGGGCTTGCCCAAACTTGGAGAAGAGGACTCAGAAGTACTTGCACCCATTTTGGCCCAGTTTCTTGGCAAATCTTGGCAATATAAGTCTTTATTGTATGGTTCATTCACTCTACTTTCCTGAGCTTTGAGGATGGGAAGAGGTGTGCAGTTTCCATCAGATGCTCAGTGCTTTGGCAATTTTTGAGTGATTTCAGAGACGAAGGTGGGTCCATTGTCAGAGCCAATTGAGAGGGGTAGCCCATATCTAGGAATGATTTCCCTGAGAACTTTGGTTACTTCTTCAGCTCTTTATGTTCAAGTGGGAAAGGCTTCCACCCAGCCAGAAAAGGTGCAAACAAGGACTAGGAGATATTTATAACTTCCAGAGTGTGGCATTTCAGTGAAATCAACTACTAGATCTTCAAGAGGCATATTGTCAATTCTTTGGACTCCTGGGACTCCCATAGGCCCCCTGCCAAAGGTTTTATTTTTGCACTTGTGATGCACCACTGGCATATGGCATGGGTGATAGCAGCCAGACTTGGGATGTAGAAGAATCTTTCTTTTTTTAAAAAAAATTATTATTTATTTATTTCCCCTCCCCCATCCCACCCCGGTTGTCTGTTCTCTGTGTCTATTTGCTGCATCTTTTTTGTCCGCTTCTGTTGTTGTCAGCAGCACAGGAATCTGTGTTTCTTTTGGTTGCATCATCTTGTTGTGTCAGCTCTCCGTGTGGGCAGCACCATTCTTAGGCAGGCTGCACTTTCTTTCACACTGGGTGGCTCTCCTTACTGGTTGCATTCCTTGTGCGTGGGGCTCCCTTATGCGGGGGACACCCCTGCATGGTAGGGCACTCCTTGCGCGCATCAGCACTGTGCATCGGCCAACTGCACACGGGTCAAGGAGGCCCGGGGTTTGAACCGCAGACCTCCCATGTGGTAGACGGATGCCCTTACCACTGGGCCAAGTCTGCCACCTGAAGAATCTTTCTAAAACTTCTTTAAGATGGGTTTTTCCCAAGTGTGTCTTCTCATGGTAGTGTTGAACTAATGTTGTGGCTAATATTTGTGGCACAACTATTGTGTGATCGGGCAATGTCCACCATCCATTTTCTCCTTATATCCCACCCTCAGAGAGTATCCACTCTCTCAGCTTGAGTGTATTGCAGCTCTTGTTGATTCAGAGGCTGTGGCAGGCAGTGTATACTGGGGTTTCAGATAATTAAAAAGGTTGAGGAATGAGAGCAGTGGCCAGGTTTTTAGATAGGGATCCTTCCCATGCCACTCTTTTTGCTTCAGCATCTGCCCTCTGATTTCCCTGGGTGACAGGGCTGTGGCTTGTCTGGTGTCCCTTGCAGTGCATTACAGCCACTTTGGTAGGTTTCCAAACTGCTTCTAGTAGTTCCAGAATCCTGTGCCATATTTAATGCTCTTTCCTTCTGAGTTGATGAGTTCTTTTTGTTTGTATAAGGCTCAGTGCATATGCTGGGTAAAGAAGGCATATTTGGAGCCTGTGTAGATATTAACCTTTGCTCCAGCTGCAAGTTGTAGGGCTTGGGTGAGGGCAATGAGTTTGACTTTCTGTGCTGATTTGCTATCCAGGAGGCTCTGGGCCTCCTGATACCATAGCATATCCCACTCACTGATTGCTGTCCTGCATAAAGCTACTCCCATCCATAAAGAACTCCATGTCAGAATTTGCCAGTGGCTGGTCTTGGAGGTCTGGCCTGCTGGAATATACTTCTTGTGATGTTTTCAGGCAGTTATGGGCTAGAATCCCCAGCTCCACGGGTAGTAGAGTGGCAGGATTTAGGGTTTTTACAAGTTCCAGTTGAAGGGAAACCACATAATGGGGTTCGATATTTAACCAGGCAGCTGTTAGTTAGCCGGTGTGTTCCTTTGGCTTTGAAGACTATGATTACTGCATGCAGAACCAATTTTATAGCTTCCAGTGTAAAAATGACTACAGCTGCTACAGCTTGCAGACATGAGAGCCTGTCTTTGGGCTAGTGTCCAGTTGCTTGAACAGATAGCTATGGGTCTTTGCCAGGAACCGAGGTATTGAGTGAGTGCCCCTACTGTGATCCTTTGGCAGTTGTGAACATAGAGGTAGAATGGTTTAGTGAGATCTGGAAGCCTGAGGCTCAGTGCTTCCATTAGAGCTTGTTTGAGAGCAATGAAAGCATTTTTCTGTGGGCTTTCCCAGAGCAGGGAATCATAATCTTTCCCCTTTGTGACTTCATATAAAGGGCACATGAGGACCCCAAAATTGGGGCTCCAATTGTGGCAGAATCCTGCTGCACTGAGGAACTGGCAGCTTCTGGTGGCTGTTGGGCTCAGGGAGACTACAGATTACTTTCTTTCTTTCAAGTCCCAATTCATGGGGCCCCTGCATTATTTTTATAATCTAGATATTTGACCTGAGACAGGCATATTTTGGCTTTTTTCTTAGACACTCGATAGCCTTTTTGCTGTAGATGCTTTAAAAGACCATGGGTTCCACCAGCACAGTCTTGGTAGGTGGGACTTCTGAGAATGAGGTCATCTACATAATGGAGGAGAAAACAGTTATGGCTTTCTGGTTTAAAGGATTTGAGATCACTAGCCAGACCTTGTCCAAAAACAGTGGGGGCATTTTTAAACCCCTGAGGCAGTTGCATCCATGTTAGCTTCTGCTTTTCATCTGGGTTCAGATTGTCCCACCTAAAAGTGGAAATTGGCTGGCTGCAGGGCACTACCCAAATGCAGAAGAAGGCATCCTTAAGATCTAGGCATGAAAAGTAGATTGCCAATGAGGGTATTAAGCTGAGAAAAGTATATGGATTAGAAACTGCAGAATGAAGGGTTATTACTGCCGAATTAACTGCTAGTAAGTCCTGGACTGGGCGGTAATCCCCATCAGCTTTTTTAACTGGAAAGAGTGCAGTGTTCCATGGAGACTGGCATGGCTCAATATGCTTTCATTCAGTAATCTCTGAATAAGTAGCTGGACATTTGCTTGTGCTTCACGTGGTACTGGATATTGCTTTATTCTTATTGGACTGTCTGTGGCCTTTATTTCAATAATAATTGGAGGAATGTCATGTGCCATCCCTATTGGGTTACCCTCTGCCCATACTTCAGGTGCATCTTCAAAAGGGAGCTGCATGGGCATGGACTGGCCAGTTTCACTGAGGCAAAACAGTCTCCATTCCTCCTGCAGAGGAAGGGTTAGCACTATTCTCAGAGGGTCCTGTGGCCCCAGTGTCAGTGTGGATTGCCCCATGACATCAAAGGTAATTTGAGCTGCAGTTTAGACAGCAGTTCGCAACCCAGGAAGGAGACTGGGCACTCTGAAGATAAAGGAATTTGTGAGTGACCTCTTTTCTCCCAATGTTGCAGGTCCTGGCTTGCAGGAAGGGCCATTGGGTACTTTTGCCAGTTGCACCTATGACAGTGGCCTGTCTTTTTGAGAGAGGCCCAATTGGCTTGGTCATTACAGAATGTTGAGCCCCAGCATCAACCATCATATGTATGGTGTGGCCCCCAATTTGGACTCTGACCATAGGCTCTGCAGGGCCGGGAGAATAGGAACCCAGTCTGTCCTAGTAATCTCCATCAGAGCCCTCTATTCCTGCCAGCCCAATTATCTGATTTGCAGGGGTTTTTTCCTGAACTTTTTTGGACCCAGGTTTTTGTTTGTGATGCCCCACTAGCTTTCCTGGTTAATGTTTTAACAGCAGTGGCAGGGTTGAGTGGCCAGCTGGGACACTCTTGCTTCCAATGCCCATCTTCTTTGCAGTACACACACTAATTTTGCCCTAGCATAGGCCCTTCCCTCTCCTTGGGGCAGGGGATTCCCAATTTACTCTCCTTGACACAGGAATGGATTTTTCCATGATTGCCACTGTCAGAAGATATGCCTTCTTCTTCATCTTCTGACTTTCTTCCCTCCTTGTTTCTACATCATGGTTGGCATAGACTTTAGTAGCTACTTCCATGAGCTGAGAGATATTCATTCCAGCAAACCCATCCAACTTCTGCAGTTTTCTTTGGGTGTCAGCTTGTGATTGGGAAACGAATGCTGCGTTGACCATTGTTTGGCGCTCAGGAGCATCTGGGTTTGAAGGGTGTGCATACACAAAACATGCTGCACAGCCTCTCATAGAATTGAGCTGGACTCTCATCCAGAGCCTGTAGAATTTGAGTAGTTTTTGCCATATTTACTGTCTTGTGGCTCCCCACCATGAATCATTCAACTAAGGCCCTAAGGAAAGTTTCTAGTCAGTTGAGCCAGGTTGTGCTCTTTGGATCCCACAGGGGGTCCTCCTCTGGGGACTGCAAGTGGGCATATTGGCCACTGTCCAAACTTTCCTCAGGTGGGTGCTAAGCCAGGTTAGAGCTCCCTGCATGACACACATTCTTTCTTCAAAGTTTAATAAAGTCATTATAAATTGTTTACAATCAACCCAAGTGGGTTTGTGGGTCTGTATGATGGACTGGAAAATGTCCATCATGGCTTGAGGCTTCTCTGAGAATGGTGAGGTATGGCTTTTCCAGTTAAAATGGTCCGTTGTGGTAAAGGGCTGATAGATGAATGTCCAGGTCCCCCCCGAACCTAGCCATGTGCATCATAAAAAATTGGGGTCCAGCCTTCATGGAAAGGTAGCTGGTAGGCAGGCTTTTTCTGTGCTTCCTCTGCCCCTAGGGGTTCCTGTGGTTTAAGTTGCTACCTCTCAGCATCTCCACCCTGACTGATTGGCAGCACTGCAGCAGCATTGCCAGGGGCAATGGGCTGTAAAAGCTGCAGATCTGTATTTTCCATTGCAGAAGGTATCAAAGACCACTGAGGAGATGGTAAAAGCTGCTACAGGGATGGCATAGGGCTCTCTGGTTTGATAAAGGCAACTGCAGGGATGGTATAGGTGCCCTCTCAGATGGTGATAAAATCAGTGGTGGGGGTGGTATGGGTGTCTCTTCCCTGTGTGGATGATGATAATGGGGCACTGCTTAGAGAGACTAGCTCATTTTCATTCCTTAGTATTTCTGGGGCAGGAGTCATTGCATACGGTGGCAGAAATTCATGTTTGTATGGCCCTTCTAAAATGGGCATATTGGCACTGGACTCAGGGTACACTTTCTCTGGGCCCTTTGCATGGTGATTGTTTGGTATGGTCCCTGGGACAGCACTCCTTGGTTTCTGTATTAGGCAAATTCTAGCTTCCATATTCATACTCTACCCTAACCAAGGTGGATTTTGGCTTACAGCATTTTCCCAAGGATCAATGTAGGGGAATTGGGTGTCCTGGGTTTCCAGTTACTGCATCATGGACTTTATGGATGATCCAGGGATCTAAAATGCCATACTGGGGCCAGCCCATGCCAAAAGTTGGTCATTCTAATTCACAAAGCATCCTAAGCTTTCCTGGTTGGAACCTTATGCTGTATACATCTTCATGGAATGCATGGGGGAAGTTTTTCAGCATACAACTGAAGAGGGTCCTACTTTGTGTGTTTCCCATGTTTCCACCCTGTGCTGATGGTACACAACAGTCACTCAAGCCATAAACTTAGTCCATCTCTGGTCGCAACCCTCACGGAAACTTTTGGCACCTCTTAACCTTAGCAGGTCTGTATAAGCCCCTGACTTGGAAGAGGGTCCCTTTGCAGGGACCCCCCAGACTGCCCTTGATCATATGAGGTCACCACAGAACCACAGATCAGGACTCTGCACTTGCCACACAGAAGTGACTTTCTGCATCTCACCCAGTTTCCACAATCACATGCACACAACCACCCCCCTTTCCTTTTCTTGAACCTGGAGAGGAGGTACCTTCCTCCTGTATTCTCAGGTGTACTGGGGCCTCCCCTTTTAGAGAGCTGATCAGTCTCCCTCCTTATTTTAGAATTAGGCTTTTCCTGCACTATGCCCCTGGGGGTCTTACCCATCTGATGTGTAGTGCTCCTTGCTTCATTCTCATTGTCTCTCAAATGCACTGGTGCTCTGGTTCTTCCAGGAGGTCTCTGGTGAAGACCACAACCTCTTTCTGGACTAAAAGGGGAGTCCAGGGGCACCCAGGGCTGGGTTTCACCTGAGCCCTCCCAGCCTCCTCAGAGACATCTGAAAGGGGCAAACAATTGTTGCCACCTCTGATCTTCTCAGTGCAATCCTGGACAAGCCCCCAGAATTGTAGTAGCAGAGAAGTCAGGTGTATGTGGTGTTGAAGGCCAGGACACGAGAACTCTGAGAAGGAATTTGACTTATTATTTTTTTTAAAGATTTATTTATTTATTTATTTCTCTCCCCTCCCCCCCACCCCAGTTGTCTGTTCTCTATTTGTTGCATCTTCTTTGTCCACTTCTGTTGTTGTCAGTGGCATAGGAATCTGTGTTTCTTTTTATTGCATCATCTTGTTGTGTCAGATCTCTGTGTGGCACCATTCCTGGGCAGGCTGCATTTCCTTTTGTGCTGGGTGGCTCTTCTTACAGGGTGTGCTCCTTTGTGTGGGGCTCCCCTATGTGGGGGACACCCCTGCATTGCACGGCACTCCTTGTGCACATCAGCACTGCACATGGGCCAGCTCCACATGGTCAAGGAGGCCCTGGGTTTGAACTGCAGACCTCCTATGTGGTAGGTGGACACCCTAACCACTGGGGCAAGTCTACCACCTGGAAGTTGATTTATTTAGACCAGCCAGAATTGGTGGACTCCTGTCATAATAAAAACTGAGCCCCAAATAGAATTTTTTGGGTCCCTTTTGTACAGAGGAAATAAGAGTGGGAAGAAAAATTGTGCTTGTATGTATGCAAAAATATTTTTGTTAGTTTCTTCAAGTGTTTTGTCTGAGTATTGGATTGGTTATTTCCCCCAGGTAAGCTTGAATTAATGCATATCCCCCAAATTCCAAGTCAGCATTTAGCACTACCCCCCCCACATTCCAGCTTATATCCTCCCTGAATATCCAAAGCCTACAGAGTTTATACTTCTCAATTGGCTTTCTAGGCATATTTGGAAATAAGTTTGGATTTGTGCACAGGCTATATTACATCTGCTGCTTTCAGCCCTCCATTTATAAAGGACTCCAGCAAGAGGACCGATACCCACCCTAGACTCACTGAAGCAATCCAATCAAAGACCCCAAATTGAATCCAATTCAAGTTCTCAAGCCCACAGGAATGAATTAGCTCCAAGAATATGTGATCTTTCCTGGGCTCCACATAAAGTTTCAAAGTGCCCCAACATGAAGGTCAGTTTCTTTCTCTTGCCTAGTATTTTTTGTTGATTGGCTTTATAGTAAAACTCTTCTCTGACACTTAGAATTGGCTGTATTTAATTGATCAAATTTTCCCAGTTCTTCATCTCATTCTAGCCCTGGATATTTGGTATAATTTTTAAGATTGTACTATGTGTATAATTGTTTTACCCTAAGAAAAAAGATTCTTTCCTAGTTCTCTGACAATATTGATCTGTTCTGTTTTTTTTTTTTTCACACACTCCTTTCATTGCCTCTAGCTGTTTTACATGATATGCAAAATCTTGGAGGATGGTCACCTCAGAAAGGACTTTCTGAAGTCAGTATTTCCAGTCAAATGAGGACCAGAGACTCACAAAAAGGGCTCAGACCAGCCCCAATGAGCCCTGGAGAAAGGTACAGGTAAGACACCAGAAGCCTTTTTCACAACTCGGTGAAGCTTGAATTCCTGTCCTGCCAAAAATAGGCACCCTTTAGAAAACTGTTCCCTGCAACCCTAAGGGGGTATTGTGCCTTTAAGCTTTAACTGCCTTCCTCCATGTCAGCAGTGGGGTTGAGTCAATGGCAGTGGCTGTCCTTGTCTGGGTTAGCTAAAACAGCGGTTCAGAACTGGAACTCAGTAATCAAAACGCTGATCAAAAGATATGCTCAATCCCACCATTGTCGGGGTAGACTTCCATGTTCCTCTACACCCACAACAGCCAGCCAGGGACTAGATCCTAAGATAGCCCATATCATGAATGGGGGATGGGTGCCCGCTGTAAGTATAGAGTGAGCTACTCAGTATTTTTTAAACTTGATAAAAATTGTAATTAGACTGTGTAGTGTTCTTTTTTTAACAAATCAATTTTATTTATACATATTAATAAAGCTTACAATTCACACAAAGTAAAAAAACAGTGGAATTTGGTATGATCACATAGTTGTGCATTCTTCACTTCAATCATTATTGGAGTATTTCTATTATTTCAGTAATAATAAAAAACAAACAGGAAAATTCCTCACCTCTCAACCTCTCTATGATTCCCCTGCTGTACATAGTTGCTATTTCTGGCTACTCTTGCAAAATTATTTATTAGTTCATTAAGTTGTTTTTTTGAGATGTGTTCACATACACTATGATCTATCCAAAGTGTATAATCAATGGCTTTTATTGTAATCATAATGTTGTACACACAGTTTTTAGCACAATTTCTCAGCCTTTTCTTTACACCATTCTCTGGATGCTGTATAACGCTCCTTTGGCTTCCTGAGCTCCAGAACAGCTGTTACAGACAGTTTCTGACTCTTCACTAGCTCTTTTGGAAGAGAAGTGAGTCCTGAATCTCCCTGCTCTGCCATCTTCCTGGAAATTCCCTTGCTAGTGTAAATATCTTTGGTATACATGGAACAAGATAACCTAGTACACATCTTCCTGATGAAACATGGAGAAAAGTTTTATATATTTTCCCACATGGAAAATAAGCAATCCAATATGATCTAAAGTTAGGTTAAGATTAGATCCAGAAAACCATCTTGAGTGTCTCTCTATTTGTATTTTTTTACCCTTTAAGGAGGTCATATAAGCATCAGCACATTGCCATTTTACAAGAGTCCATTAGTCTGAGAAAGAAGAAAGCATTCCTATTTAAATGATGTAACAAATCATGTATATTACTCCCAATTAAGTATGTTGAGTTTCCATTTTAAATATAACCTGAATATTGACTAAATCATGTTATATAAGTTTATCGTATTGGGGAAAGAGATAATGCAGGCATTACACATGCAAGTGGGATACTTGTCATTGAATGAATATCTAATTTAGTGATTTTCTTTGTTACATCAGTAAAAGTATCATTATTGGAGTCACTTTTAAGCTCTCAGTCTTTGACTATGGGAGTCCCAAATCTATTGTCTGAATCTAACCTGATTGATTGGTTATATACAACCAATATATACAACCAGTCTTGTATATATCCAATTTTGGCCCTGTCTTATTACAGTTTTCTTGCATAAAGAAGAGTTTATAGTCACCAAATTATAAGTTGTGAAAATGTAGTTAAAGCTTCAAATAAAGTGTCCCAATGCCAAATACATTTAACTTACTAATCTGTAACAAGGGCTGACTAATTTTTAAAAGGATACCAAATCTTTTTATTAAACATTTACCTCTTTTTTTGGCCAGTGATCACTTTTGCCTGAATGGAACACTATTTTAGGCCCATCTTTTTTTTTTTTTTAATGAATATAAGCTTTATTACATCAAGTAATAAATACATACAAAGACGCAAATAGTTTCAGTCATTTTTTCCCAGACATTTTGATCAACTTACAGGAAACACAAAACTGAAAGCTACACAGTCTCAGTATGAAAATTTTGGGGGATCCTTGTTCGGTATGATAGATTGCTCTTCTGTAATTATAACTTGTGCACTTTTTATTTTACTTCAAAGCACTAATAGTCATGCAAATGCTTAAGCAAAAAGTTATATTAAGCAGAATCTACACTGTATTGCCAAACTGGGACTGGCTACTAAGAAAAGCATGCTGTCAGTATTTGCTAAAAACAGAATTCTTAGAGTTGTATTAGCTTATGAAAATAACAACTTAGGTAACATAAATATATTCAAGAGAAGATTAAAGTGAGATACTGGTATCTTGGAGGCAAACTATAGTTTGATGTAAGATAGGTAACTTTTCCATGTATTATTTTTTTAATCAATGCTTAAAAAAATACCCGGGTACTTCCTAACTACTTAAAACACAAATCCTAATCAACTGCAAAATTTTTTCTCAATCTTAGTCGGTAGGTTCAGAGCCTAATGAACCATGAAAACAAACTGTTAACATTTTGAAAACAAAAGAGTTAACATCTGAACAGGTAGATGAACTGTAACTTCTCATCTTGTAAAGATGGAAAGCCTTCAAAGCTAACGAGGTGGCTAGGATCTGGCATTCTGTTCTGTTTTGGCCAAGCACTCCCGAACCAGTCCTCTAGCATGAATGATGCCTCGTTTCAATCTCTTCATGGTGCTCTTGCTCCCTGCGTAGGTGGGTCTGATCTCTTTCCCCAGCTCTTTGATGATGGCCAGCAGCTCAGCATATTTGCTTTGGGGCACCTGGCTCTTCCCAGTTCCCTGGGTGTAGCCAAGGGATGGCCGCCATAGTCACTCAGCAGCTGGTGGTACTGCGAGGATGTCGCCATGTTGGTAGAAGGAGAGTGGACACTTCCAGCCGCGTTGAGGGAGGCGGCGGGCATGTGTGCATTCAAGTTCAGTTTGTAAGGCATCCCCGCGGGTGGCGGGGCGCAGGGTGTGCGGGGCCGGGCCCGCGGTGGTGGCTGTGGCGGCAGTGAGGCGGCGAGGGGGCGCTGCGCCCGTGGCGCCTGCACCCGTTCGTGCGCCCGCCGGTCTCCCGCGCACTTTTTGTTGGCGGCGACTCGGGCCGCACAGGCAAATATCTAGGTCTGTCTTTATCATCTAGATTTTGGCAAACCCAGCAATCAGTTAAATTTATAATGCTAGAAACCCTATAAATAACTGGAGTTGAGCTAGATCTAACCTTAGAGAAGTAGCAGTGATTAATAGTGATATAGCCTGTGCATAAATTCAAAATTGTTTCCCAGTGTACCTGGTCCCCAAAATAGCCAAATAAGTAATATAGGCCCTACAGTCTCTGAATGATCAGATACGATGTGAGACTAAATGTGTATTTAGGGTTGCCTCCAGATGAGATATGGAAGATATGCTAATCCAAGCTGCCTTGGATGTGGAGAATATGTAACTCGCCTGGAGGAAATAACCTATCTGATACTAAGATCAAACACTGAAGAACCTAACCAGAGGTCTGTTTGCCATCACTGTTAGTCTCCCTAATCCTATATCCTCTGTATAAAAGGGTCTGAAAAAAGCTATTCGGGCCTCGGTTTTTATTAGGACAAGAGTCCACTGAGCCCAGCCGGTTGAAATAAACCAACTTCCTTCTCGGTACTCTCGTGTCCTGGTCTTCGATACCTCACACACCTGATTTCTCTACAACAATAGCATTGCTTTTTAAATTTTTAAAATCACTTAATAAGTTGTTTCTTTGTAAATCAATCAATAATATTTTACACCATGCTTTAAAATTTAGGTAATCAAGACCACATTAATAATCCATAGGCATTTAGAATGAGATTCCATTTGCTCAGTTTTGCATTGTAAGCAGCATAATTGATGTGGGCTATGGGTGGAAGGCTCTTTGTCTCTTCAGAGATAACTAAGTTGTTTGACTTGTGGGTGTGAAACGGTAAGAGGCTGCAGTCCTGCTCTTAGGGACCAGCAGGCTCCAGTCCCAGGAAATGTTTAACAAAGCAAGGGCTATAAACTTTAAGTATTTAGGGGAAATGCAAAAACCAAGGCTTATCTAAAATGTCTGGAGTCCTTGCTAAAAGCTTACCTAAGATGTGAAAGAGATATATGCTAATTGAAGCCTATTGAGAACTGAAACAAAGGGACCATTTGGCCTTTCCTCTCTGTATAAAAGACGTTTGAAAATCTTGTTCCGGGCTCGGGATTCAAACAGAAAGCTCCCGAGTCCGGCCGGCCGTCAATAAACCATTTTTCCTTCTCAAAATCATTCCTGAGTCCTGGCCTCTCTATACTCAAATAATTGAACTTCTCTTAAATTCCACAACATTAATGGCAACCACGAAGGGACAATAAATGAAGGCCAGAGACGGTAGCATTTTGCTGCCCCTTCCAAATCCCCGAGGAAGCCGGGAGGACTCGGGTGAACCCCAAATCTGGGTGCCCCTGGATTAAATTTAATCCAGAAAAGATGTGGGCTCCACCAGAATCTTCCCGACAAAATCAAGGGGCAATGGAAGGTCTGAAGAGAAAGATTCTGGGAACGAAAAAGAGCTCCGAACAGGGAAGAAGGTAAGACTCCCCAGGTGAGCAGAGTCTGGAAGGCCCTAGCTTTAATTGCTAGGAAGGGGAGGCTGATCACCTCCCGAGAGAACCCTAGTAGCCCCAGAAGGCTGGGGGGAAGCCATTCTCTCTAGGCTTGGGAAAAGGAGGAAAACCGGGGAAAAGCCCTGGTGTTTTGGGTTTGTTAACTGCATGTTAGAATCTGGTACTGGTCTTATATCCACTAAAGGAGTGGAGTCTTGATTTTAATAGGAAGGGTATTTATAGGTTCGAGTCCTAATATCCTGGAAATTGGTCTAGATTAAGGAAAACAAAACTTGGTTACAGGAAAATGGATCGGCTTTTCTGGTGGAGCTTGGTCAGGGTGTAAAGTTTAAACAGTGGAAAAGTCTAGCTGAAATCTTTTGTTATGGTGCTAATTCGTGAATGAATTCGCTTTATACCAAATGTTAAGTGTTCTGAGGTTTGTGATGGCTGTGGGGGCAGCCGTGGTGAAAATAAATATATAAACTTGTGAGTCAGATTAGTGACCTTTGTGCTTCTGTCTGTGTCAGCTCAATGTTAGTGTTGGAGTTGTGTCCTTACATGAAGTAGAATTACAGCTGAGCTGGAGCCCTCCCTTGCCATTGGCAAGGGGGTGAAATGATTCTGGGGCAAAAGCTGAGGAGTCTAGATGTTTGTGCATGTTCTGGTGTCTTGTCTCTGGTCTGGCCCTTTGCCGGGGCTTGGAGGCCATCTGTGTCCGCACCAAGCACCCAAGTCTGTTGGGAATGTCCCAGTCAGGGCGGCTGGGTTCCTGGGAGAGTTGCCAAATTTGAGTAGGTTCTGTCTGCCCATTTTGGCTGAAAGCTGGAAAGGGGGGAGCGGCTTGCCCCTTTCCAGTGAGTCCACCCTTCTATTCATAAGCCACATTCCTGTTTGTTGTGCACCCAACTGCCTGGAAGGGGGGGAAGTGAAGGAGGTGAAAAGCAGAATCAGAATAAATGCAGTAAAGTTCCCTCCTTAGGGTGTCAAAGCCAAAATACGTTTGCACTCTGCTCAGGTTCTTAGAAGGTATTGTAGCAACCTTAAGTAAGAGAATGTTCTGTGAAGGTAAAATTTGTGTTAAGGGTATAAATATAAAAGTTTTACAAAGCATTGTTTAAGGTATTTAAGTGGCTAATTGCAGAAAGTCATTATTTAACAAAACTGAATTGATAATAATAATAATAAAAGGCAATTTTATAACAAACTTATTCGGCAGCCAATCTCCCCTGCCAACTTGCTTCCAAAAAAACTGTTTCTGGTATTACATGCTACTAAGTATTTAAAGTGAAGAAAAGTTCATTATTTTAACAAACTTGGTTAGTATTAATGGCAATTATATGTTGCAAGACGTTTGCCTGGTAACTTAGTATGTGGGATATATGGAGTGTGTTTTTATTGTTAAGGCAACAGAAGATGATTTTGTCCTAAAATAAAATGATTGATTATTGGAAAGAGTAGAGTGTGGGACAGAACCTGAATGAATACTGAAAGTGTAGAAGGTTTGTGGAAGGGAAATTTTTATGATTAAATTGAGTAAGATCAATATACAAAGAAAATATTTTATCAATAGCTTCTTGTGCTTTAACCTCATCATATCCTCAATGTTTGAAGAAGAGTTCTTTTAAAAGAACATTTTATGTTCTAGAAATCAAATCCTGAAAAGTAGCCTTTTATTTCAAACTAACTGCAAGAGATTTATTCTTTCACTTTAAAGGAAAAATTAAAGTAATGGTTAAGTTCATTTAATATGTTATAAGTTGAATGAAAGGTATTTAAAGGTGTTATAAAATTAATAGGTTTTAAAAAATTAATAAAAACTGTAACTAAGAGTTAAAATCATTTATAAATGCATTTATATTGTAAAACAGTGGAAAGACAATAACTGAGATTATAGCTGGGTGAATTTAGCCTGAAACTATTATTTAAGTGTAAATTCTACACTAACCTTTCCTTTGTTTATGGTTGCTTCAGGCCTAACCTCGCCCTTTGCCTTTGCCTGTGGTTATTTCATAATTGAGAAGAGCTGGGACATCACTGTCTCCTCTTCTGGTATTAGTAACCCTTTCTCTCATGAATTCAAGTGTAAACTAAATAAATTGCTGCCTGATAGAATAAGGTTAAATGACCACTGGAGTTTTATTATCTCCAAAACCAAAAGGGGGGTGGAGGGGGAGAAGTCTCCTGCCTTGATGGTCAGTGTTCCTAAGAGTGGCAATTCATGAGAGAAAGCAGTCTGTCTCCCTGAGGCTTCAAATAGCCTCAGTAAATATATATAAAACTAATCTTGTTGCTTATCCAAAATTCTGCTAATTTCAAGGTAAAATATAA
The DNA here is from genome assembly GCF_030445035.2 of Dasypus novemcinctus. Classification (NCBI taxonomy): domain Eukaryota; kingdom Metazoa; phylum Chordata; class Mammalia; order Cingulata; family Dasypodidae; genus Dasypus; species Dasypus novemcinctus. The sequence continues at coordinate 1,835,626 of NW_026688125.1, read as the reverse complement.
AGTTCTAAAACAAAATGGTGCTAAGGCATTGAGAACATTTTGGTTATTACAATCCATTAAGTAAGAAAGAAAATTCTTGTGGTAAACTGCATGGTCATAGTGCAAATTAAGAAGAGTTTCAAAAGTCTTTGAAAAGTTTAAAGTAACTAAAGTCATGTTGTTGTGTCAAACTATTCATGTCTGCCTATTTGCTCAAATTGTTAAAAAATATGCAGTTATATTTATAAATATTCTTAAAGCCCAAATTGAACTAAGCAGGATGAAAAAGTCATAGAAATCTGATTATGGAAACAATTGGGAAAGGGCCTCCTCTTTGCAAGAGCTTTTAAGGCAAGACTAGGTGTGGCAGATTAAACCTATCTACTAGGCTAGGGAATTAAGAATCAGTTTGCCTGGTAATTTCCCAGTTTAAACCTTTGTCAGCCATAAATTGGAAAAAAACAAAACAAAACAAAGATTAGGTTAATTTTCACAGAAGAAAAATGTTGATGTAACCCGGCGGCCTGCTGCCTCAGTCTCCCACTCCCGGGTTGGACAGCAGTGGAGGAGACCAGTTTAGGCCAGTCCTATGGGCAGTGGAAGGATGCCGAAGAAGGAGCTAACTAAGTCGGTGCCATTTCAGCACTAAATTCTATTCCTTATTTGACAAAGGGGGGGGAGCAGGTAAAAACTAAAATGGTTGGAATGTGATAGAAGAAGCAGTTAAATCAAACTTTTGCGTGGGAAAGTTAAATCTCAGATAAGCTGTAACTTCTGAAGTATCCAATCTATGGAAAAACAGGAAGAGCTTGCATGCTAGGCTTAGGGGTATAAATTGTGTCATTTTTCTTTGTTCGGGGCACCAGCCATATCTGGCTCTGCGCCCCTTCTTGCAAGATTGAGAATAAAGTATTTTCTTCTCCACAATCTGGTGAGCCTTATTTTCTTCCAGAAGATTTCTTTCCAACAAAATAAGGTAATTAGTGGCTCTATTAACAAATTTCAGTAAGTAAAGGAAAGTCCATAAAAACTATGGAGAGATTTTTCCTGGGTTATGATTTTAAAAAATTAAGTAAATGGTAATAAAAGGTTGTCTTGATTCTATTGGAAATATTCTGTTTTCATTCTAACAATGAAAAATAATATTTTTCCTCTATTACTAAAGTAATGTACCTACTGTTATCTTCATAGTAAAATTGTGTAAGTAAATAGTCATTTGATATATGTATTGCGTTAAGTTGTTTAAAATATATATAAAACAAGGAATAAACTTTGACATTGTCAAACTCTTGTGCATTCGAACCAGGCCTTGTATACATTACAGGTGGCCTCTCCATGTGAGTTATTGGCTAGGCTGGTCACTGACCCCTCAATTAAAAATATGTGCTATATCAGTCTCTGGTTCTGCTCCTGAAGTTGATGGAAACTATATTGCAGTTTCAAGCTCCTGCAGCCAATAATGACTCGGTACAGCCAAGTGTACAATGGATATCGCTTCCAGACTGGCACTGTTCCATGGTGCCAGAGAGCGCTATGCACCAGGCTAGTAGAATACTGGAAAATCTCTCTAAGATGAAGGATGCTGCAACTTGCTCACTGCGTTGAAGAACATGCTGAGTGGAGCCATGATACCAGGAGACTGTAAGTAAAACTTGAGCACAATTGGCATTATGGCCTGCTCTCATGGAGAGATAACATGTAAAGTATTACAAACCTGAAACTCAAAACTAATAATGGCAACTCTGAATCCTTATGCATTAAGTAATACATTAGTTAATATTAAGTGCTGTACTTTTATCCTGTACTAAATATATGCCTAATAATTGTAATGTTATCTTTTCTATTTTGGATCAAGTGCAGAAGTATATTAGACATGTTAAATTCCTGGTAAAATCATTTTCTAAACAGTTAATAACATGTCTATAGAATAAGGTGGCAGTCTCAGCCAGTCTCAGTTAGCAAAAGTGAGGCTTGCTTGCTGATGGTGAGTCACCTATTGAACAAGTCAAAATTGCTAGAAATTGTACAATGAAAACCAAGGTGTAAAAATCTTTATTCTGTAGTTCTGATCACTCCCACAGGTGAAAACTAAGAATATTTCCAAATTAGTGTTCTAATCCTGAGTGAAGCCAGTTGCCCAAGGAGTGCCAGTTCACCAGGAGCATCTGACAAAGCGAATGAGTGTCAATCATTGAACAGCTTGGAATGTGTCTTCAGACAAAGCTAAGTGTCTGTTGCAATTTCCTTTAAAGATGGATAACTTAAAAAAGAACATATATGCTTTTCCCACCAGCTTTTAAGGAATGCCATCTTTATAGGCACCTAACCTTGTCTACCTCTGTAATCCAATGTGTCCTCTTTTAAAAACAGGTATTCCAAAATTTTAATTAAGTTTGTTTCTTTCAGAGTGAACATCTTATTAACCATATGAAAACTTCATCCAACTTCGTACAGAATGCCAGATCCATCTTCCTCCAGTTAGAATAAATTAAAGAGTTTTACACCTTATTAGGCAATGACTACAGCCCATGGCCAGCAGGAAGCAGTTACAGAAAAGAGATCGTCTCCCTTCAGCACCCCTTTTAAATTAAAGGTGTAAACTCTTTCAGAGTAAAATAAAAGTAATAGATGGATCTGGAACCTGACTGGAAATCCACGTGAGTGCCAGTGGCAGCAGAATAACTGCGGGAGGCCCCTGCCCAAGATTCTGCTGTCCAGAATGAAAAGTTCTAAACTTCTAAAAACGGTCCTTGATGCTGTACTAAAGACTGATAAATAATCAGTCAAGACAACAAACAGTCATCCACCTCATAGCTCCAACAATAATTATGCCAAAGCTTAGCAAGTAAACTTTGACAAAGGGGGGGAATGATGTGGGCTATGGGTGGAAGGCTCTTTGTCTCTTCAGAGATAACTAAGTTGTTTGACTTGTGGGTGTGAAACGGTAAGAGGCTGCAGTCCTGCTCTTAGGGACCAGCAGGCTCCAGTCCCAGGAAATGTTTAACAAAGCAAGGGCTATAAACTTTAAGTATTTAGGGGAAATGCAAAAACCAAGGCTTATCTAAAATGTCTGGAGTCCTTGCTAAAAGCTTACCTAAGATGTGAAAGAGATATATGCTAATTGAAGCCTATTGAGAACTGAAACAAAGGGACCATTTGGCCTTTCCTCTCTGTATAAAAGACGTTTGAAAATCTTGTTCCGGGCTCGGGATTCAAACAGAAAGCTCCCGAGTCCGGCCGGCCATCAATAAACCATTTTTCCTTCTCAAAATCATTCCTGAGTCCTGGCCTCTCTATACTCAAATAATTGAACTTCTCTTAAATTCCACAACATAATCACTGCAAAGATATACTCTGAATGTATATTTAATTATCTCATTTATACTAACTCTTCTAAGAAAGGATGTATTCTGTTTAGCTCTAGCTGGAGGTATCAAATTAAAAATTAATTAAGCTTTACTGTATTTGAGAATAGCTTTGGCTTAATTACCAATACCTTCAGCCATTTGTTTTATATTTACATACGTATACATGGGTAAGTCATATGTGGATGTGTTTATTGTTTTTATGAAGTCTATCTATAACAATCTACTGCTAATAACAGACACACTATTGACCCGACCCGCGGATCAGTAGAACCAAGACCTGAGGGAGGGATTGGGAATGAAAAGGGACAAGAGACACAAAGAATGGAGACAAGACAGGATTCTGATCAAGTCTTATTTATTGAGGGTCAATCAGGGGTATTTATAGCCAGGGATGAATGAGGTGGTACATACTGATGACAACACATGTGTCAGTAAATGATTGATTAACTAGATTTTGATTCTCATGCCACACGCATGTGCAGATGGTTATTTGGCAACGTCAGCGGAAAGACTTTCCTGCTCTTTAGGGAGTGCCCAATTGGAGCCTGGGGGGAGTGGTGTAAGAATAGAAACTTAATTGCTTCAGCGAGGGTGGGGAAATGGAAACTTAACCGGGTTAGTATCTAAAAATAGCGCTTAGCAACAAGATGGCCAATACAACACCTGTGCCAGAGGCAGCTTCCCCCACACTATGTTGCTGTTTAAAATTGGCCCTCAGTTCTGTTCTAAACTCATAGTTCAGTTTATTTTATTGCCCTCAACTTGTCATAACCAGAAGCAAAACACTGGAACTTTAAATTAAAACTCAACTCCACTTATCTAAAGGTTTGTTTATTCATACTATTTTGCTGAAGGACTCATACATATATATAAATCAATAAGTTAATCTGTGCAGTTTGACAGCAATATTAGAATCCCATGACCCTGTAATTAATTCTTGAAGGAAGTGATGGTATATTTTCTGGATAATTTAGAGAAATGTTGACCTTTCCAGCTATTTTTTAAAAAATGAACAGTTCTTCCTTTTAACTAATTTATGAATTAATCCTTCTGAATTCACTTGTTTCTGAAACTGGTCTTAAGTAAAGTTCTGATGTCTAGGCAATTAATAGAGACTGTGTAATCCTGTCTAAGAAGACACTTCAAAGTGAATTAAACTGTTTTTCACTTGAGAGAAACAAACAATTCCCACCAAATCCTGAAAATGTATGTCACATTGGACCTCCCAGGACAACTCCGCATTTTACTGCAGAGCTTTAAAAAAGTTGTATTGGCTCTTCTGAAAGACTCTCAATGGACAATATCATCACCACCTGTACCTGGAGAACAAGTGGTACATTTTTTACTTCAGTGGCAGAGAATATAACTACCAATTTCTATTTATCTGTAAAAAATATCTTTTAAAGATTTTTTTCTCTGCCCTTCCTGCCCCCCGCCCCCAGTCATTTGTTCTCTGTGTCCATTTGCTGTGTTCTTGTTTTTGTCTGCTTCTGTTGTCAGCGGCTTGGGAATCTGTGTCTCTTTTTGTTGCATCATCTTGCTGCATCAGCTCTCCATGTGTGTGGTGCCATCCCTGGGCAGGCTGCACGTTCTTTCATGCTGGGCAGCTCTCCTTATGGGGCACACTCCTTGCACATGGGGCTCCCCTACACAGGGGACACTCCTGTGTGGCACGGCACTCCTTGTGCACATCAGCACTGCACGTGGGCCAGCTCCACACAGGTCAAGGAGGTCCGGGGTTTGAACTGTGGACCTTCCATGTGGTAGACAGACACCCTAGCCACTGGGCCAAGTCTGCTTCCCTGTAAAGAATATTTTAAGAGACTCCGAAAGAGCAGAGTAAGGATGAGAAGATTTAAGAGTATCTAAAATTTAAATAATAAATCTCTCTCACAAAATTTATCTCCTTAAAAGAAATGTACTAAATAATGTATATGTGAATACCCTACTTATATTTTGAAAAATCAGTTATTTTTATTTAAGTGAAGGTAGAAATGAATTAAAATATGAAGGATAGAGTTAAAAAACCAACTATATAACCAATTCAAATTACATTAAAACCCAAACATGAACTATAAACAGAAGTGAAATTTTCTTAAAATTAAGTGAATATTCACTAAACCCATCCCCTCCCCTAGTAGGTAAATTATATTAAGGAGAAGAATTCTACATGAACTGAGATACTTTTAAGCTTCAATATGTATGAAAACATAAAAATAAATTTAATGTTGCCAAAATAACCAGCTATATAGCCAATTCAAATTACATTAAAACCCAAATATGAACTATAAAGAGAAGTGAAATTTTCCTAAAATGAAATGAATATTCACTAAACCATATCCCCTCCCCAAGTAGGTAAATTACATTAAGGAGAAGAATTCTACATGGACTGAGATACTTTTACACTTCAATATGTATAAAAACATAAAAATAAATTTAATGTTGCTAAAATAACTATCTGAGTTTTTAGAGTTACATAGTTAGAAATATATAATTCTACTCTTACAAACAAGTCAATTAGGAGAAATAAGTTAGCATAATCATTTGAACTAGCTGCCTACATATTGGGCAGGCCTTATTTTGTTTTTTGTGGGGTTTTTTTTAGCTTTTTTGAACATGTAAAACAAGCCATAAGATGTCCTTTTTTGTCATGGATGATACAGTCAATTTTAGGTCACAAGGTTCAATGGCACAAAGATGGAAACTAGATTCCATGCATTTTTCTTTATCTTGTGTTTCGTTCCTCTCAAACTCTCAGACAGCTTTAATTTTTTTTTTTTAATTTTTAAAGAAGCTTTAGATTATATAAGCGTTTAATAAAAAATATAGGGGATTCCCATATTCCCCAACTCCTCACCCTAACCCTCCCACACTTTTCACATTAACATCTTTCATTAGTGTGGTAAATTTGCTACAATTGATAAACACATATTGAAGCATTGTTATTAACAATGTACTATAGTTTCTATTATAGCTTACACTCTGCCTTACCCAATTTTATAGGTTATGACCAAATGTAATGGCCTATACCTGTCATTGCAGTGTCATGCAGGACAATTCCAATGCCCCAAATGTCCCCATATTATATCTATTCTTCCTTCTCCCTCACCTCAGAACCTCTGGTGGCCACTACCTTTACATCAATGATAAAAGTTCTTCCATTGCTAGAATAATATTAAATCTATAATAGAATAATACTAAGTCTACTTTAGTCCATTGTTCACTCCCCAGTCTTGAGAATTTCAGGATGGTGATCCCACTGCTTCTACTTGAGAGGGGGCTTAAATCCCAATGGGCAGATGGCTGACATCTTCTTACTGGTATAAATGTTGCTACTAGAAATTGATGGCTGAGAATAGCCCTCATTTTCTTGGGATTGGGAGGCTTGTGTGATTTTATTCTTTTCCTCTATGTCACTTTTCTGAAATCAGGAACATTAAAGTCCTCTTCTACATGTGTTGAGTTTTCTAGTATGGCTTTCCCAGGTATTTTCCCTTTATCATTTCCTTTATCTTCAGGAAGCCAATTCTCACATCTGTTGTAATGCATTTCCACAAGGGGAGGATACATTTCATTGCATGAAGTACATTTCCCACAGAGAGCTAAGGAAATTTCAGGATCTTCTTCAGATGAGTCTGTATCACTCTCCTCTGCTTGATATACAGTAACTTGATAAACCTGATCATCTTCATATGAGAGTTCTTGTCCTTATTCACTAATCTTCTGAATCAAGAGATTCAACTTCAAATTATACACTGAATTGATCTGAAACTGAATCCTGATTCAACCAATCACCAGAATGTTCACTTAAACCAGTATCAACATCCAGATTTGATAGTCTCCATTGATTTACTCCTACAGAATCTTTTACACCATATCTTCCTTATTATAGAGCAAGACTTTCATCAGAGGAAAGGTAAATGCTAGCAGATTTGTGGTGCTTTCTCTGTTGTCCACCAGCTAAGTCTTCTGAATTTTCTGTCTCACTAATTACTCTCCTTTTAGATGAAGGTCTAAAAATCAAATTTGAGGATGAAGGTTTCTCCTCCTACACCTCTTGCACAGGGTCCCTTTGATGGCTGCCATCTTTTTTTTTAAGATTTATTTTATTTATTTCTCTCCCCTTCCCTCTCCCCTGCCCCAGTTGTCTGTTCTCTGTGTCCATTTGCTGTGTGTTCTTTGTCTGCATCTGTTGTTTTCAGCGGCATGGGAATCTGTGTCTCTTTTTTGTTGCATCATCTTGTTGTGTCAGCTCTCCGTGCATGTGGCACCATTACTGGGCAGGCTGAACTTTCACACTGGTCGGCTCTCCTTATGGGGTGCTCTCCTTGTGATGGGGCTCCCCTATGCAGGGGCACCCCTGCGTGAGGCAGCACTCCTTGTGTGCATCAGTGCTGCACACGGGCCAGCTCCACATGGGTCAAGGAGGCCCAGGGTTTGAACCGCAGACCTCCCATGTGGTAGACGGACACCCTATCCACTGGACCAAGTCTGCTTCCTGATGGTTGCCATCTTGAAGGTGACGCCTGTTTTCACTTAGAGATGCACCTGAATCTGATGGTTCCTGCTGGTTGACTACTACCAACTTTCTGTAGACATTTTCCTGTGTTCTTTCACAGAGGAGCTTTGCACTACAAACAACTCCCCTAGAAGATAATTTAAACAATATATAATATATTATTGTTTCTCACCACTTGGTCATAATATAGTGGCCAAGATAAAATATAATGTCTTTCATTGTGTGTGTTTTTGTGCACCAACAGACTTTAGCAACTTCAGTAATGATTGTTTTATTCTAACCAGGGTCTCTGGTTCTGAAACAGGAATCTGTGAGGTGCTCATAGCATATCAGTAGATAGATAATTGTTGATATTGCACATTTGCCATGCAGGGTTTTTCATGCCTACAGTGGGATCTTTTGAGGCTCCCCAGTTCTGTTCATGGGGCACATGGAAGCCTGCGTGTCAATTTCACACCACTATTGTATTCCAACACATTAGGTTGGGAATAGGAGATCCCTTGAGGCAAAAGCATCAGAACCTGAGTCAGAGGCTCTGACCAGAAAAAGGCTCAGCTTCTTGCTCCATCCCCCTTCCAGTCACACAGGGTAACACAAGCCCCAAACAAAAGGAACAAAGGTTGCTAATAGCCATGCTCCCCCCTCTTCCCATCTGTCCTCTTGATAGTGGGAGGCCACTGGGGCTGGGAAGCTAAGTATGGAGGCCCCCCAACCTCCTGAGAACCCATATGGATCAGAGCATTCTGCTTTGATGCCTTGAGAGACATGCTTGTTGTCTCTGCTAACTAAAAGGGAAGAAGATTAGAGCTCTTCTGTTTTACTTAAGCTCTTAGATGCTCTTATCTTTTTAAACAAAAGAAGCAGCATTTGGAAATGTACACACACATCTTGTCTATTCTCCTGTATGTAGCCAGAAATGAAGCAGTTGCTTACAGATAATAAAATGCTTCTCAGTTTTACTACTGTGTGGCTAGACTGGTAAGAGGATGTGTCTGTCCCCTTGAAGCTGGCACATGGTCTGTATGAATGCCCAGAGCCTGGAGAAGCCCTGGGCTCCCATCCAGCTCTTCAGGATGACAGTGGCCCTCCATCCTGCCATCCTCCCCAGCCCAAGGCTGTGCTACTTATATGTCACCAGGTCCTTGTCTGGTCAGCACCAATGTGAAACACCCTTCTCCATTCTAAAAGATTCTAAAAAGGAATCTTGTGGCTCTTTTAATACTATTACTATGTAGCAAAAGTTTTCTCTTCCTTTCTAGCATGGTATTTTTTGTTTGGGTTTTGTTTTTGTGCTGAAATGACAGTTCTCTTTCTTGCTCAGTCAGTCTCACATCTATTCTGTATAATATACCATGGCCAGACTCGGTACAGGCTCAGCACACCAGTGTCTTCCCAACTCATGTCCATGATAAAACAGCCCACTTCCCTAATTGGCTGACCAACCTTGTGGGTTTAAATTATGTGACATGGACAATTTTTCCAAATTGAGTACATTCAGTTGTTCATATGACCCTCATGGTATTCACGATATATGTAGGTTCACAACAGAAGATGATACATTATCAATATGATACCTAAATCATAGACTGCATATGTCATCATTTATAACAATGTAACTTCATCAAGAACTTCCCTCTGAAAGTTCTTTTTTTCAGATTTGTGCTAACATGGGGGTCGGGGACTGATTCCACAGGCATCATGTAGACATCAGACAAGGTTGTTTTCAAGTACCATTTTTTTAAAAGAAAATATTTATTTTGCCCCATAATGATAGCAATGTATGTAATCTCAGCCCAAGTTTAAATATTTTTAAGGTACTATGAACTTAGGGCAGCACTGGGCAGTTTAGCACTTGCTGAAATGTGTTCAGTGTTCAATTATATTTGTGCACATTTCTTTACTGTACAATAAGGAAAACAACATTTAATTTTCTAATTATCCAGAGAAAGTAATGTAAAACAACGTTTTACTGAGAAATAAGACATTTTTCTTGTTGTTTTTCAGGGGGTTAGGATTGTTTTCTTTGCTCTATTTATTTTTAAAGTTCTTTTGCATTCTCCTTTTCATATATTTCCTTCATTTTACTGAAAGTTGTCCTTTATTCTTCAACCTTGATCTTTTTGTCTTCTAAAAATGCCATATTTGCTTAATGAAACCTCAGGGAAATGATAATGCCTCATACACACTGGATGTGTCACTTGTCTTTATTTTATTTGGTCATTAAATTTTTGTTTGGGGGAAGAGACATGCATGACAACTGCATGGCATATTCCACTTACTAGCTGCCTTCTCCACAAGTATGTATGAACATTTCTATAATTGTACAGAAGATGCAAGGAATACATAGCTTCATTTATATCACAAAATCAAAGATTGGGTTATTTTTCTTTTAATGTTTACAACCTATTTTCTCCATTTAAGTAGTGCTGTTTCAAGAACTATGTGGTATTACAGAAAAAGTTGGAGATTAGTTTGAGGACTGTTTATTGTTATACTCCTTGTCAATCCCCCACTGATTGAAAGAAAAATTTTTCCAGATAGCTTATCTTATCTTAGGATGTGGTCTTAGTTGGTATTTAAGAAAACCAGTCCATTCTTAGCTTTAAGCTTTCAATTTTAAGAATAAATGCATACAGCAGGAATTTAGAAACTTAAATATGTGCTTAACTTATTGCAGTCATAGTTTCCTCATAAATTCTTTATCAGCTATTTCATGTGCATTAGAAATAACAAGCTGGGCTCCAGTCTTGTGAAGCTGCTGCTGGTTAAAGAAGGATGTGCAGATGCTACCAAGTGTGGCATCTGGACCTCACACTGTCATGAAGCCCGAGTCAGGGGAAAGGAACTGAAATAAAATCATTGCCTTTGTAAACATGGGAACCTTTACTCAGCCTTATAAGGTGGGAAGGGAAAGCTAATATTAAAAATCAGCCTTGAAGGGTGGGTGCAACACCATGTGCTTTGTTAGGTGGTTTGGTGAACGTTTTTGCATGTGGGTCTTTCTCTTTTTACAGAGTAGATCGAGGTCCAGCCAAGTTGACTATAAAGGAAGTCAGATATCCCATTAAATTGCTATGAATTAGGAATGTCCCATTGGAGATCGCATCCACCCTACATTATTCAGAGCAGCAGCAGCTGTTTGCTGAGGGAGAAGGTTCTGTGGTGTCCTCATCACCTGCCACCTTGAAAGGCTGCTGCCTGCTCCTCTTTCGACAAAACTACCACATCCAGCCCTTCCATTCCTCCCCAGTGTGCTTTGCTTTTAGAGTAGAAATTCACAGAATGAATACCAGCTCTTCATTTGCATGGTTGTGGCATTGACTGAGCCTCAACTTCAGGGTCACAGTGGTCAGGAGGCACTGGTGGCTGTCCTGAGTGCAGTGGCCCTCACTGAGCACCTGCCATCCAGTCTTCAGTCCATAAGTGTTGCTGCTGGTGAACCAGAGCTGAGTCTAAGCACTTCACTCATCACACTGCATAGGACAGACACAGGATTTGAGTCCACATCTGGGAGCCCAGTGTCTGGAATTTCCCTTCCTGGGTGTTTCTCAGTCAGCTAATTAAAGTATTTAGAGCAAGCATGCCTATTTTAAATAAGCAGCATTTCTAGTATTCATTGTGCTGTTCTAGTATACATAGTATTAACTATAGTCCTTTGAGAAACATGTATCTGCTGTTCACATCTTATTACGGCTACTTAAAAAGATAATCAGCTGTGCCAAAAATAGGGTGTTTTTGCTTTCACTTATTTTCTTAGAAGTTTAGGTATTGTTTGTTTAGTTTTTTAGTCAACAGTGTATTCAAATTAAGTTCTGGAAATATAAAATTACTGCCTTATATTACCTAATATAAAGGCATTCCATGAAGTTTGAAACAAGCTAAAAGTACACTGAAGTTCTTCTTCCTTATAAAACTTCAATAATTTTCCTGATGAAATTAAAGAGTGTGGTTGAAGACAGTTGTTCATCCAACTTTTTCTTTCTGGGGAAATGTGGTCTCTTCCCTTTACACGTTTAGAAAAAGGGTCATATTTAAGTAGGTTGGTAAAGTTGTGGCTGTGGTTAGGAGACACCAGTGCATGAGCCTGCCTGTCAGCCTGCAATAAACATAGCCTTGTTCCTTTCTGAGTGATTTAAACTACACAGAAGTCCATTAGAAGGCTCTCTGCAGCCACTGGGCTTCTGTCTTCTCTTCTAAAACTGCATGACCCTGTATAAATAGCCCTTATTTTGTTTGTCACTGACATAAGGGAGGTTGAATGGGAGGCTGGGTCATGACAAGACTGGGAATCTTTTTTTTTTTTTTTAATATTTATTTATTATTATTATTTTTAATTACATTAAAAAAAATATATGAGGTCCCATTCAACCCCACCGCCCCCGCCCCCACTCCCCCCACAGCAACACTCTCTCCCATCATCGTGATACATCCATTGCACCTGGTAAGTTCATCTCTGAGCATCACTGCACCCCATAGTCAATGGTCCACATCATAGCCCAGACTCTCTCACGTTCCATCCAGTGGGCCCTGGGGGGATCTACAGTGTCCCGTAATTGTCCGTGAAGCACTATCCAGGACAACTCCACGTCCCGAAAACGCCTCCACATCTCATCTCTTCCTCCCGTTCCCCACACCCAGCAGCCCCCATGGCTACCGTTCCCACACCCATTCCACATTTTCTCTGTGGAAATTGGATTGGTTGTGTCCATTGCACACCTATGTCAAGTGAGGGCTTAGATTCCACATGGGTACTGGATGCACTCTTCCCGCTTCTAGTTGTAGACACTCTAGGCTCCATGTTGTGGTGGTTGACCTTCTTCAACTCCATGTTAGCTGAGTGGAGTAAGTCCAATAAGTCAAAGTGTAGGAGCTGAAGTCTGTTGAGGCTCTGGGCCTGGGTGTCATATTATCAGTCCAGAGATTCAAATCCCCTACATATATCTTAAACCCAGCACCAACTACAATTCCAATAAAGTAGCATGCAAGTCTTGTGAAAAGAGATCCCCTCTGAGTCCATTTCCATCACGCAGAAACACCAGCTAAGACTGGGAATCTTAGGGCACAGAATATGCAGAGAGCTTTGTGGTGATTATGGTGTTTGTATGTCAGGGGCACTGTGGACCTCTGTTTAGGCAAGAAGTTCCTGGGAACCTGAGTCCTGCACCCTCTCCCCCATCACTTCCACCTGCCCACACATCTGTGGCTCAGTGACACCCCGCAAGTGGGGTCTGGGGTTGGTGTGCTGCTCTGCCAGCTACTTCAGGGGTAACTCCTCTCCTGTCTGCCTCTCCTTCACACAGAGAACCTGCAGTTTTGGAGGATTTGACCTGACAAACCATTCTCTGCACATGGGCAGTAGTAATGCCTCCCTAGTGGTGAGTGCAGTCAGAAAGAGACCATTGGTTTATACCGGAGGGATGTGGTTCGCAAGGGCTTGAGCTTGGTGCTTAGAGAATAGAGGCCTTGTGAGCAGGTGGTCCTTTATGGCCCTCAGGCTCTTCCCTGCTCCATGGGGGTAAATGAGAGCTCCCCCAGCCTGGTCTTCTCCCTGGAGGCAGCCACTTCCCCAGGTGCTTTTATCACTCTCCTTACACAGTGGATCCAGGTGCCTTTGGTTTGTGCAGAGAACACCAAATGGAGCATGGCTGAATGGAGACTGAGATTTCCCACCAAGTCTCTGGGCTCCTGTGGCCTCTCTGCTGCCTTTATGGTCCAGTCCCCACTCACAGGGGGTTCTGCTTCTGGACCTCAGCCCCAGAGGCTGCTGGGTGCCCAGCTTGCTCCCTAAAGGCCACTCTCTCAGGGCCCAAGTGTTTAGGTGAGCTTTCTGTGCAGCTTTGGAAAAACATGCATTTTGTCACAAAACTGAAATTTAGATTACCTGCTTTATATTTGTTAGCATCATATATGACGCAAGAAGAGTTTGAGAAATTCCTGGGAGAAAAACTATTTTATTTGGATGTCAAATTTTATTACTTTGTAAACCCATAATTTTATGTAGTGATGCTTTTAAAAAATGAGAGAAAGTATGATTTTTTGTTCCTTTCTCAGGAGAAAGTTTTTTTTTTAAAGCAAAACAAAATGAGTGCTGAACACAGTCTGCCTTTTCAGACTAGGAAATTCAAACCTAGAAGAGCCAATACCCTTGGTCACCTGATGCTGGCTTTGCTGACTTGCCTTTTGTTCTCCTGGGAAGGGTTACCTGGATATTAGTCCATATAAACCACTGTTGGACTGATGAAGTGCAGTCTCCTTGGGATTTTTGTTGTTGTTTTTGTTGTCTGTTTGAGGTACCAAGGCCAGGGTTTGAACCAGAGACCTCATATGTGGGAAGCTGGAGCTCAAACATTGAGCCACATAGGCTTCACTGAATTGATTTTTTCTTTTGTTTTTCTTGTTTGTTTTTCTTAATTTTTTAGGAGGCATGAGGCAACTGAATCCAGGATCTCCAATGTGAGAAGTGGACACTCAACCACTTGAGCCACATCTGCTCCTAATAGTGTTATTTAAACTAAGGGTTTTATCTTGATGTCTAGAGAAAGTATGGAAAATAGGCTTTTGAGGAAGATAACAAAAGCATAAAAACAAAATTGTAAATATAGATAAAAGCACAAGGGTGTCAATTAAACAAGGGAATTTTGGTGTAATGAAATAAATTATTTTGACACATCTTCACCTTGTCCTGACTTAGTCATTTCGAGCAACCACCTGAGTTAACACTTCCCTGGGTATAACCACAACTAGCAACACCTGCACCTTCACAGGTATGGATGATAAGAGCTAACCTCAGCTTCTATGATCAGCCTCTGCCACTTCTTTTCAATTGCCCCCTTGCCACTGCAGTTCTTTCCTGCTGCATAATTTATTTGCAAGACATCAATTTCCATATGGCTTGGATGATAAGAAGCTGCTCCCAGCTTCTCCACATGGCCTTAGTTGTTGTGGAATTTAAGAGAAGTTCAATTATTTGAGTATAGAGAGGCCAGGACTCAGGAATGATTTTGAGAAGGAAAAATGGTTTATTGATGGCCGGCCAGACTCGGGAGCTTTCAGTTTGAATCCCGAACCCGGAACAAGATTTTCAAACGTCTTTTATACAGAGAGGAAAGGCCAAATGGTCCCTTTGTTTCAGTTCTCAATAGGCTTCAATTAGCATATATCTTCCACATCTTAGGTAAGCTTTTAGCATGGACTCCAGACATTCTAGATAAGCCTTTCGCATATTTGGTTTTTGCATTTCCCCTAAATACTTAAAGTTTATAGCCCTTGCATTGTTAAACATTTCCTGGGACTGGAGCCGCTGCTGGTCCCTAAGGGCAGGACTGCAGCCTCTTACTGTTCCACACCCACAAGTCAAACAACTTAGTTATCTCTGAAGAGACAAAGAGCCTTCCACCCATAGCCCACATCATTCCCCCCCTTTGTCAAAGTTTACTTGCTAAGCTTTGGCATAATTATTGTTGGAGCTATGAGGTGGATGACTGTTTGTTGTCTTGACTGATTATTTATCAGTCTTTAGTACAGCATCCAGGACCGTTTTTAGAAGTTTAGAACTTTTCATTCTGGACAGCAGAATCTTGGGCAGGGGCCTCCCGCAGTTATTCTGCTGCCACTGGCACTCACGTGGATTTCCAGTCAGGTTCCAGATCCATCTATTACTTTTATTTTACTCTTAAAGAGTTTACACCTTTAATTTAAAAGGGGTGCTGAAGGGAGACGATCTCTTTTCTGTAACTGCTTCCTGCTGGCCATGGGCTGTAGTCATTGCCTAATAAGGTGTAAAACTCTTTAATTTATTCTAACTGGAGGAAGATGGATCTGGCATTCTGTACGAAGTTGGATGAAGTTTTCATATGGTTAATAAGATGTTCACTCTGAAAGAAACAAACTTAATTAAAATTTTGGAATACCTGTTTTTAAAAGAGGACACATTGGATTACAGAGGTAGACAAGGTTAGGTGCCTATAAAGATGGCATTCCTTAAAAGCTGGTGGGAACAGCATATATATTCTTTTTTAAGTTATCCATCTTTAGAGAGAAATTGCAACAGACACTTAGCTTTGTCTGAAGACACATTCCAAGCTGTTCAATGATTGACACTCATTCGCTCTGTCAGATGCTCCTGGTGAACTGGTACTCCTTGGGCAACTGGCTTCACTCAGGATTAGAACACTAATTTGGAAATACTCTTAGTTTTCACCTGTGGGAGTGATCAGAACTACAGAATAAAGATTTTTACACCTTGGTTTTCATTGTACAATTTCTAGCAATTTTGACTTGTTCAATAGGTGACTCACCATCAGCAAGCAAGCCTCACTTTTGCTAACTGAGACTGGCTGAGACTGCCACCTTATTCTATAGACATGTTATTAACTGTTTAGAAAATGATTTTACCAGGAATTTAACATGTCTAATATACTTCTGCACTTGATCCAAAATAGAAAAGATAACATTACAATTATTAGGCATATATTTAGTACAGGATAAAAGTGCAGCACTTAATATTAACTAATGTATTACTTAATGCATAAGGATTCAGAGTTGCAATTATTAGTTTTGAGTTTCAGGTTTGTAATACTTTACATGTTATCTCTCCATGAGAGCAGGCCATAATGCCAATTGTGTTTAAGTTTTACTTACAGTATCCTGGTATCATGGCTCCACTTAGCATGTTCTTCAACGCAGTGAGCAAGTTGCAGCATCCTTCATCTTAGAGAGATTTTCCAGTATTCTACTAGCCTGGTGCATAGTGCTCTCTGGCACCATGGAACAGTGCCAGTCTGGAAGCGATATCCATTGTACACTTGGCTGTACCGAGTCATTATTGGCTGCAGGAGCTTGAAACTGCAATATAGTTTCCATCGACTTCAGGAGCAGAACCAGAGACTGATATAGCACATATTTTTAATTGAGGGGTCAGTGACCAGCCTAGCCAATAACTCACATGGAGAGGCCACCTGTAATGTATACAAGGCCTGGTTCGAATGCACAAGAGTTTGACAATGTTAAAGTTTATTCCTTGTTTTATATATATTTTAAACAACTTAACGCAATACATATATCAAATGACTATTTACTTACACAATTTTACTATGAAGATAACAGTAGGTACTTTACTTTAGTAATAGAGGAAAAATATTATTTTTCATTGTTAGAATGAAAACAGAATATTTCCAATAGAATCAAGACAACTTTTTATTACCATTTACTTAAATGTGTATTTTGCAGTGGCCTTCAGACAGGTTTATAACAATGACTTCTACAACTAGAACTATTTAAACATTTTCAGTTTGGAAGATGTTTTACAAACTCTTTATAATTGACTATAACCACATTGACTAGCCACCTCATGTTTAAATAAACTTACTAAATTACAATTACCAATGAAAGAAATTTACTCTTTATTTAAGAGAGCATATCTACAATCTTTTTCCTTTAGCCTAATTTCACCAATGTGAACTTACAATTTTCATTACTGTAAAGATTTTGTACATATAATGTTAATTTAGTTTATAAATTAACTATGGGAGATTACACTCAAGTTAAATAAAATTGAAACCATAATAGTTTATGCAAGGAATGTTCTCTTTTTCCCTTACAGGAAGCTAAAAACTTCTTTTCTTTAAGTTATGAAAATTATTAAATTAAAAGCATACTGACTACCAGGTTTTAAAACACATTATACAATTACTTAATTTTTTTTTTTTTAATCATAACCCAGGAAAGATCTCTCCATAGTTTTTATGGACTTTCCTTTACTTACTGAAATTTGTTAATAGAGCCACTAATTACCTTTATTTCATTGGAAAGAAATCTTCTGGAAGAAATTAAGGTTCACCAGATTGTGGAGAAGAAAATAATTTATTCTCAATCTTGCAAGAAGGGGTGCAGAGCCAGATATGGCTGGTGCCACGAACAAAGAAAAATGACACAATTTATACCCCTAAGCCTAGCATGCAAGCTCTTCCTGTTTTTCCATAGATTGGATACTTCAGAAGTTACAGCTTATCTGAGATTTAAGTTTCCCACGCAAAAGTTTGATTTAACTGCTTCTTCTATCACATTCCAACCATTTTAGTTTTTTTATCTGCTCCCCCCTTTGTCAAATAAGGAATAGAATTTAGTGCTGAAATGGCACCGACTTAGTTAGCTCCTTCTTGGGCATCCTTCCACTGCCCATAGGACTGGCCTAAACTGGTCTCCTCCTCCACTGCTGTCCAACCCGGGAGTGGGAGACTGAGGCAGCAGGCCGCCGGGTTACATCAACATTTTTCTTATGTGAAAATTAACCTAATCTTTGTTTTTTTTTTTTTCAATTTATGGCTGACAAAGGTTTAAACTGGGAAATTACCAGGCAAACTGATTCTTAATTCCCTAACCTAGTAGATAGGTTTAATCTGCCACACCTAGTCTTGCCTTAAAAGCTCTTGCAAAGAGGAGGCCCTTTTCCAATTGTTTCCATAATCAGATTTCTATGACTTTTTCATCCTGCTTAGTTTAATTTGGGCTTTAAGAATATTTATAAATATAACTGCATATTTAATTTTTAACAATTTGAATAGACCTCTTTTAAGAATTTTTGTTAATTTGATATTATCCTGATGTATGAAGACATACATTGAGCTTTTTTTTTTAAATGGGCAGACACAAAGAGTTAGACACAAACACAACTCATTGATATTACTTATAATTTGCATTTTATATACTGTTTAGCTTAATTAATTAGGGGTCCAGAAATACATATTACTTATATAACTGCATATTTAACCTCAACAATTTGAGCAAATAGGCAGACATGAATAGTTTGACACAACAACATGACTTTAGTTACTTTAAACTTTTCAAAGACTTTTGAAACTCTTCTTAATTTGCACTATGACCATGCAGTTTACCACAAGAATTTTCTTTCTTACTTAATGGATTGTAATAACCAAAATATTCTCAATGCCTTAGCACCATTTTGTTTTAGAACTTTATATTTTACTTTGAAATTAGCAGAATTTTGGATAAGCAACAAGATTAATTTTATATATATTTACTGAGGCTATTTGAAGCCTCAGGGAGACAGACTGCTTTCTCTCATGAATTGCCACTCTTAGGAACACTGACCGTCAAGGCAGGAGACTTCTCCCCCTCCACCCCCCTTTTTGATTTTGGAGATAATAAAACTCCAGTGGCCATTTAACCTTATTCTATCAGGCAGCAATTTATTTAGTTTACACTTGAATTCATGAGAGAAAGGGTTACTAATACCAGGAGAGGAGACAGTGATGTCCCAGCTCTTCTCAATTATGAAATAACCATAGGCAAAGGCAAAGGGTGAGGTTAGGCTTGAAGTAACCATAAACAAAGGAAAGGTTAGTGTAGAATTTACACTTAAATAATAGTTTCAGGCTAAATTCACCCAGCTATAATCTCAGTTATTGTCTTTCCACTGTTTTATAATATAAATGCATTTATAAATGATTTTAACTCTTAGTTACAGTTTTTATTAATTTTTTAAAAAACCTATTAATTTTATAACACCTTTAAATACCTTTCATTCAACTTATAACATATTAAATGAACTTAACCATTACTTTAATTTTTCCTTTAAAGTAAAAGAATAAATCTCTTGCAGTTAGTTTGAAATAAAAGGCTACTTTTCAGGATTTGATTTCTAGAACATAAAATGTTCTTTTAAAAGAGGTAAGACTCTTCTTCAAACATTGAGGATATGATGAGGTTAAAGCACAAGAAGCTATTGATAAAAGACTTTCTTTGTATATTGATCTTACTCAATTTAATCATAAAAATTTCCTTCCACAAACCTTCTACACTTTCAGTATTCATTCAGGTTCTGTCCCACACTCTACTCTTTCCAATAATCAATCACTTTATCTTAGGACAAAATCATCTTCTGTTTCCTTAACAATAAAAACACACTCCATATATCCCACATACTAAGTTACCAGGCAAACTTCTTACAACATATAATTGCCATTAATACTAAACAAGTTTGTTAAAATAATGAACTTTTCTTCACTTTAAATACTTAGTAGCATGTAATACCAGAAACAGTTTTTTTGGAAGCAAGTTGGCAGCGGAGATTGGCTGCCAAATAAGTTTGTTATAAAATTGCCTTTTATTATTATTATTATCAATTCAGTTTTGTTAAATAATGACTTTCTGCAATTAGCCACTTAAATACCTTAAACAATGCTTTGTAAAACTTTTATATTTATACCCTTAAGACAAATTTTACCTTCACAGAACACATTCTCTTACTTAAGGTTACTACAATACCTTCTAAGAACCTGAGCAGAATGCAAACGTATTTTGGCTTTGACACCCTAAGGAGGGAACTTTACTGCATTTATTCTGATTCTGCTTTTCACCCTCTTCACTTCCCCCCCTTCCAGGCAGTCAGGCGCACAACAAACAGGAATGCGGCTTATGAATAGAAGGGTGGACTCACTGGAAAGGGGCAAGCCGCTCCCCCCTTTCCAGCTTTCAGCCAAAATGGGCAGACAGAACCTACTCAAATTTGGCAACTCTCCCAGGGACCCAGCCACCCTGACTGGGACATCCCCAACAAACTTGGGTGCATGGCGGGGACACAGATGGCCTCCAAGCCCTGGCAAAGGGCCAGACCAGAGACAAGACAGCAGAGCATGCACAAACATCTAGACTCCGCAAACATCCAGACTCCTCAGCTTTTGCCCCAGAATCATTTCACTCCCTTGCCAATGGCAAGGGAGGGCTCCATCTCAGCTGTAATTCCACTTTACATAAGGACAACTCCAACACTGGCCTTGAGCTGACACAGACAGAAGCACAAAGGTCACTAATCTGACCCACAAGTTTATATATTTATTTTCACCATGGCTGCCCCCCACAGCCATCACAAACCTCAGAACACTTAACATTTGGTATAAAGCGAATTCATTCACAAATTAGCACCATAACAAAAGATTTCAGCTAGACTTTTCCACTGTTTAAACTTTACACCCAGACCAAGCTCCACCAGAAAAGCCGATCCATTTTCCTGTAACCAAGTTTTGTTTCCCTTAATCTAGACCAATTTCCAGGACATTAGGACTTGAACCTATAAATAGCCCTTCCTATTAAAATCGAGACTCCACTCCTTTAGTGGATATAAGACCAGTACCAGATTCTAACATGCAGTTAGACAAACCCAAAACACCAGGGCTTTTCCCCGGTTTTCCTCCTTTTCCCAAGCCTAGAGAGAACGGCTTCCCCCCAGCCTTCTGGGGCTACTAGGGTTCTCTCGGGAGGTGATCAGCCTCCCCTTCCTAGCAATTAAAGCTAGGGCCTTCCAGACTCTGCTCACCCGGGGAGTCTTACCTTCTTCCATGTTCGGAGTTCTTTTTCATTCCCAGAATCTTTCTCTTCAGACCTTCCATTGCCCTCGATTTTTGTCGGGAAGATTCTGGTGGAGCCCACATCTTTTCTGGATTAAATTTAACCCAGGGGCGCCCAGATTTGGGGTTCACCTGAGTCCTCCCAGCTTCCTCGGGGATTTGGAAGGGGCAGCAAAATGCTACCGTCTCTGGCCTTCATTTGTAGTCCTGGCGGAGTCGCCAAAAATGTTGTGGAATTTAAGAGAAGTTCAATTATTTGAGTATAGAGAGGCCAGGACTCAGGAATGATTTTGAGAAGGAAAAATGGTTTATTGATGGCCGGCCGGACTCGGGAGCTTTCAGTTTGAATCCCGAGCCCCGAACAAGATTTTCAAACATCTTTTATACAGAGAGGAAAGGCCAAATGGTCCCTTTGTTCAAGTCTCAATAGGCTTCAATTAGCATATATCTTCCACATCTTAGGTAAGCTTTTAGCATGGACTCCAGACATTCTAGATAAGCCTTTTGCATATTTGGTTTTTGCATTTCCCCTAAATACTTAAAGTTTATAGCCCTTGCATTGTTAAACATTTCCTGGGACTGGAGCCGCTGCTGGTCCCTAAGGGCAGGACTGCAGCCTCTTACCGTTCCACACCCACAAGTCAAACAACTTAGTTATCTCTGAAGAGACAAAGAGCCTTCCACCCATAGCCCACATTATAGTCACATCTGCTTTTTGTACCATATATTGTGAAACTGCCAGACCCCGGATCCATTGGATCCTTCCCATCTGGGTCACAGTAAAGACAAGCGCCTGGAATAAACATGTGCTCCAACCTGCCTTACCATGAACCCTCACAGGAACCTAGGCTAGGTAAGCTGGGACCTGCCATGCCAAGATTTTCCATTCTCCCCCTCCAGATTCTTTGATGTTATGAACCTCTCATTTCATGCAATCTTGCTGGGTATCTGTGTTTGTACCTCATCACTGAAAAAAATTCCCCATAATCTACAAAACACTTGGCTGAATGGGTTCTTGTTCCATGATCTTGGCAGTACCTGTCCACATCAGATACACACACAGTGTCAAGTGCTTCTGGATTATTTTGGTTAATTTTAATTTTGAATCATGTACCATTTCATATACCCACCTTGGAAGTGACATCAGTTTTAGCTGCATGTGTTGTACTCAAGTCTCATTTCCTTCTAATTTGACAGCTATATGTGAAGTTATTAACACCTGATAAGTTTATTTCAAGTAGGTCAGAGATTGGTTTTTCATTGTTTTCTTTTCCAGAATATAATGTCATCAGTTTGCAGGTGGTGGGATGTTGTCTTTAGGTGGTAGAGGGTCAGTAAATCTTCAGTAACTTAAAAAAAAAAAAATCCCTGAGGATATTCCACTGATTTCCTACAATACTGAAAAAAACTCAATTCACTATCATTGGATCCTGTTTTAGTTAACCGAGGCTGATGAAAACAGTATTTCCCCAAATGAGTTGGCTTTTCCAAAGGGAGTTTATTGACTTGCAAGCTTACAGTTGTGAAGCTGAGAAAAGAGTCCAAATCAAGACATCTTCTGGCAATGCTCTCTCCTCAAAGATCAGCTGTGGGTGATCCTGGACTCTTCTGTCATATGGGAAGGTACATGGTGTCATCTGTCAGTCTCTGCTTTCTCCTCTGAACTCTGTTGCTTTCAGTTTCTGGTTTCTCTCTCAGCTTCTGAGCATTTCACTCTGAGCACCTGTGTCTGTCTCTTTCCATATGGACTCTAGTAAGAGGATTAAGTCCCACCCTGAGGCATGCCTTACAGAAGTAATCTAATCAAAGAGTCCCATTTACAATAGGTCCACTCCCACAGGAATGGATTGGCTCTAAGGACATGATTCTCTGGGATCCATCCAACATCAAACTGTTACAGATCCTCTCTAGTGAACTGTTCCCCATACATGGGCTGCCCTATAATTACCTCTTGTGGGATCAGTGGTGTTGCCTGATGGCATAGACCTCAGGGCCATGAGGACCAAAGGGAATGTTTTGGCCAAGACAGAACCAGTGAGTCAATATTTAAGCTTTAATTTGTTATCTCATGGATTTATTCTACCTTACCATAGGTGTTGGATGGTATGGGCAGTGGGTGATTTGCTGGATAGGAACCACTTGACACAAACTTTAAATATATATATATACATTTTTAAAAAGATACTTAGATTACATAAATGTTTATTGACACACTTTTTTATAACCTTTCCAGTGAAGTGAGTTTGAAGCTTGCTTGAGAGTTCAAAGGGTACTCCCTGCTTTGGAAAACCATTTTCTTTTTTTCCCCTACAGTTAAAGCATTCTTATTTTGACAAGAGAATGCCTCAACCCATTCTTAATACCTGTAAGCCATAAACTATATATAATTAAAATCCATTGAAAGAACTGGCTGGTAAAGCCCTTCAGCTGATGTTCAAATAGTCCAGGTGTGGGGGTTAAGGTTATGGAGATACATACATTAATAAATTTTGCCTAGTTTACAAGCCTGTCATGTATGAATCTGGTTACAGATTTTTTAAAGTACCTTATCAAAGACTGCCCACCAATATATTTCCTTATCCTTTTTCATTTTTTGCATTCTGTAATGGGTAATTTCATGGAGTGCTCACATGTAGTTTCTTCTAGGGACTCTAGGGCAAACAGGGCACCATCCAGCACTTCCTAGATTCTATCCCCAGAATTTAATTGGTGACCCTACTGACTCTATTTTTCTTTTTCAAATACAAAAACACTTTCCTAACTGTGAGCTAACTCATTTGGAGAGGGCTTATGAGGGACATTGTATAAGGAAACTGTTTTGTTGTCTCCACATATTGTTGAGCTGCTAGGTTGGCATTTTTCTTCTAAGTTTTGTGAGTGTGAGCTTCCACTTTTATCACAGCATTTTTTCTTTGTTTTACCTTTTCCTTAGGTGATAGAAATACATCTATTGTTTCAGATAGTTACCATTTTTTTTATTTGTTTCCTAATGACTTCAGGGAGTCCATTTGTTTTCATAAACTTCCCAAATCATGAATTACTCCAAACACATACCTACGGTCAGTATAAATATTGTGATTTCCTTTTAGCTAAATGACTGCCTCTATTTAAAAGTTTTACCACAGCTCACTAGGGCATGGTGAGGCTAGGGGCTTGTTGACCAGTAATTGCTTCTACTGTAGTGGTTACTTCATAGTCTGCCTCATAATTATCTGTTTCTGTTTTATGGTAAGACACATCTTAAAATTTGATCTAACCCAGGTTTAGCAAGGATTTTTATGTTGTTGTTTGTTTTGTGTGTGTGTGTTTTGCTTTGTTTTGCCTTATTTTTGGTAAATCTGGTCCTGGGGATAATAACTGAGAAACAGGAACCTCACAATCTGGAGAATCATCTTTTTCAGGCATGGACAACTGAGTACTGGATTTAAAGTATCACAGTAGAGGATTTGGATATTTTAAGGAGTGAGCAGTATGATTTCAAAAAGGTCAGTCTGTGAGTTGACATATGCTAGGTTTTTCTTGAGAATAGCAACCAGCAAATCATGAGCTCTATTAACTAAAAAGTACGCCCCCTGCCCAAGTCAGCTGACACCTCATGTAATGTTGCAACCGCAGCTACTATCCTTTCATGGCTGAGTATGGTATAACTTCTGCATCCAGTTACAGACTGGAATATTTTATAGCTTTTTCCCTTTGGAAACTGTGGCACGGAGGTCTCACAAGGAGAGACATACTCTTTCCATGGCTATGCTTGCAACCGAAGGAATGTGGTAATAAAGAGTTCCCCAGTAAACAGGAGGAAGCTGTTAAAGACTAAAAGAAAAGATGAGCACATACGTTTTGTAGTAAATTGAACACTTAGACTTTGTACCTTGAGATAAGATTTTTTTAAGTTCCTTAGACTATGAGTAATGCTGATAGTTAACTGCTTGTTCTCATGTAGACAGGTATATATAGAGTGCCTTGTAAACAAAAAGTTGTCTGATAAGTCTCTACTCACAGACCGCCTGATCCCAGCTCTCTCTCTCTTTCTTTCATTCTTCTTTTTCTCTTTCTTTCATTCCCAATAACATTCAGGCCCAAATCTCCAACAAATGGTGCCCAATGCAGAGCCCAAAGAAGTGAGTCTTCCAAAACAGTATTGGGACCCACGGAAAGGACTCCTATGAGGGTTGTAAATGACGTCCAAAGCAGTGTGACTCAAGTCTTCTTTTAGGTAAGTAACATTTCCACGAAGTCATCAGGGTAATGGGTATTCAAATGGGAAGTGTGGAAGAATATTTGCAAGTGTTAAAAACTTTGTTGAAAGCTAGTGGGGTGCCTGTAAAAAGTTGTGAGTTAACTGAATTGTTTGCTTTAATACAAAAGCATTGTGGTTGGTTTCAGCCTCAGGGGCATAATGTTTTAAATTTGAAACAGTGGAGATGTGTAATGAAAGCTTTACAGAGAGCATATCAAAGAGGGGAATCCATTCCTTTTATCTGTGTGAGCTTTGTGCCAGCAAATTACTGCCACCTTAGATCCTTTACAATCAGAGGAAGATGACAAAGAAGAAATTACTATATTTTCAAAACCCATAGACAAACAGAAAGTGGAGGGCCATTTGAAAGAAAGAAATTCTGAGCCAAAAGGCAGAGGAGAGTCTCCTGGCTTTATGCCTAGTCCTAGAACTAACCCTTTTATAATTAAGAAAATACCTGTCTACTCTAATAAAATATGCAGTCTCCATATATCATCCAGGTCTTTATCCTAGCTTATATCCAGTTCAACCTAATGCACCTGTTGAGCCAGCAATTATGGCTGCCCCAGCATCAACACCTGGAATCTTTTCCGATATGGCAGATGCTTTACCTATGTTAAAAAGATAGTTGTGGGTAGGAGACAAGATGGCGTCTGAGTGAGTGCACCTTATAATCTCTCCTGCAAAGAAGCGGCTGAGTAGGGTTGGAGTCCTGCTAGACCAGGCTGTTTTGGGTGTTTGAAGGGAAGGAGGTGTCTGGATGTTGATTTGGTGGGATGGTGACAGAGGAGATTCTTGGAAGAGGTAGAATTTTGGGTCTCATTCACAGAGGTTGCGGTTGTGAGTGGGACCCTTCCCCCTGGGACTGGCTGCCCGGTGGTGGTGATTCCTGGAGGCTTTGCTTTGCTGGGGAGTTCCCAATCCCTGAGCAGGCTGTTTTGGAGACTTGCAGGGTGGGAGGTGTCTGGAAGTTGATTTGGTGAGACAGTGACGGAGGAGATTCTTGCAAGAGGTGGAATTTTGGGTTTCTGATTCAGAGGTCAGATGTTCTGGCTGGAGCCCCTCCCCCTAGGGCTGGCGGCTGGGCCATGGTGATCCCTGGGATCTTTGTTGTGTGGGGTGTTCGTAAACCTGAGCAGGCTGTTTCGGGGGCTTGCAGGGCAGGAGGTGACTGGATGTCAATTTGGTGAGACAGTGACAGAAGAGATTCTTGCAAGAGTTGGAACTTGCAGTTTCTGACATGGAGGTCAGAAGTTTTAGGAGGAACCCTTCCACCTAGGGCTGGCAGCCTGTCTGGGGTGGTCCCTGAACTCTTTGTAGTGCAGCAGCACACCCAGCAGGCTGTTTCAGGGGCTTGCAGGGCAGGAGGTGTCTGGATGTCTATTTGGTGAGACAGTAACAGAAGAGATTCTTGTAAGAGGTGGAATTTTGGGTTTCTGACACAGAGGTCAGAGTTTGCAGGTGGGGCCCCTCTCCCTAGGGCTGTGCCCAGCTGCAGGGATCCCTGAAGGCTGTGTTGCACTGCAGTGCTCCCAGGCCCCCTGTTAACTGGATGCATGGTTCCCAGGTCTGTGTCCCCTAAACCCTGGTGGCCCACACTCCAGAGACTCACACACCTTAAGTCTGCAATATCACAGCCTTCCCATCCCTGAATCCACCGTGCAATGAAGTCCACTGAGGTCTTTGATTATCCTAGCCCTCAGCATTTCTGTTTTTTTTTCTTTTTCTTTTTTCTTCTTTTTTTTTTGTCTTGGTTGCTAATATTGCATTATCTCCTGGTCTTTTCTCCCATTTTATCCCCCAAGGTCCTTTTTTGTTTATTTAGTTTTTTTTCTCCTTTTCTTTTTCTTGCTTGTTTCCCTCCCTTTTCTTTGCCCATGCTCTTTTTTCTTCTCTTTTTTTTCTTTTCTCTCTTTTTCTTCTTATTTTATTATATTTAATTTATATAAAAGGAGCTGCAGGGAGCACTTCACATTTGCTGTGTTTCCTCATCCTCCATTTCCTCTTTTCTGTGTGAATTGATTTTGGCCACCCTACATCTTGTTATCCTCCATCATCTACTGTCTCCCTTACATTCCACCTCCCTTTCTTTGGCCCCCAAATTGTCTGACTTTTAATTTCTAATACCTTTGTTCTGTTTTTTGTCTTTTATCCACTCTTGATATTATTGTCTTTCTTTTCTCTTTCCCTCTCTCATTAAAACACTGCTTTTTAATTCATACTCTATTTCTCCAATATTCAGTTGACTGTCTCATTATAGGTACTCTATTTACTGCTATAACTCAACACAACTTACATGAGTCTAATATCCATTCTCCCAGATCTCACATTTTTGCTCTGTTAACAGTTATTACCAATACTACATTACACACTTTCTTTTCTTACTCGTTTTGCTTTCCCTGGCCCTAATATTTTCCTTCAAAGTGAACTTAGCCAGCAACAAGAACATAGAATAAGAAGAACAAAGTGACAAAGAGAAGACATAACATTTATGCAAGAACAACTAATTAATCCCCAAGAATAGACAAAGAAGCTAAGGAACTGATTAAACCCATCAAGATAAAATGATGACCAGACAGCAACAAAAAACTACAAACCAAATCAATAATCAGGAAAACATGGCTGAATCCAATGAACAAACTAAAAGCTGGGAAGGGGAGCAGAACATTGGACAAGTAATTAAAGATCTCAAAACATATATTAGAGATTAACAATATGAAGAAAACACTTGGAGAGGAAATTGCAGACCTATGCAAAAAGATAACAGATATGATGGGGATGAACAGCACAGTTCAAGAAATGAAAAATACACTTGCTGCAAATAGCAGCAGATTAGAAGAGTCAGAGGAGAGAATTAGCGACATGGAAGACATTACATCTGAAATCAAACAGATAATAGAACTGATTGATAAAAAGATAGAAAAAATCCAACTAGGACTTAGGGACCTGAATGACAATGCAGAATGCACAAACATATGTATTATAGGCATCCCAGAAGGAGAAGAGAAGGGAAAGGGGACAGAAGGACTGTTGGAGGAAATAATGACTGAAAACTTCCCAAATCTACTGAGAGAGATGGATGTACATGTCTAGGAAGCACAACACACCCCAAACATCATAAATCCCAACAGGCCCACCCCAAGACATATATGTGTCAAATTATCCAATGCTCAAGACAAAGAAAAAATTCTAAAAGCAAGAGAAAAGAAAACCATCACATACAAGGGAGGCTCCATAAGATTAAGTGCTGCTTTCTCATCTGAAACCATGGAGGCAAGAAGGCAGTGGTATGATATAGTCAAGGTACTAAAAGAAAAAAAAATCCAACCAAGAATACTCTACCCAGCTAAACTAGCATTAAAAAAGATGGAGAGTTAAAAATATTCACATATAAACAGAAATTGAAAGAGAATGCCAACAAGAACCCTGCCCTTCAAGAAATACTAAAAGGAGTTCTTCAGGAAGAAAGGAAAAAACAGGAGAGGCAGAGTTGGAGGAGAGTGTAAGAGCAACAAAAAAGACAAAAAGAGAAGGAAAAAAACAAACAAAATATGACAAACACAAGTCCAATCAAAATATGGCTAACATACCTCCTCTTGACATAAAGGTGCAATGGACACAACCAATCCAGTGTCCACATAGAAGAGGTGGCATTGGATTGGGAAAAGTGGACATAATGGACAAAGGGTATGGGGAAAGGCAGGAAGAGATGAGAGGTGGAGGCGTCTTCGGGACATGGAGCTGCCCTGGATGGTGCTTCAGAGGTAATCACCGGACATTGTAAATCCTCACAGGGCCTACATGATGGAATAGAGGAGAGTATGGGCCATGATGTGAACCAATGTATATGAGGTGCAGAGGTGCCCAAAGATGTACTTACCAAATCCAATGGATGTGTCATGATGATGGGAACGAGTGTTGTTGGGGGGGGGGGAGAGGGGGGGGTGGGGGGGTGGGGTTGAATGGGACCTCACATATATATTTTTAATGTAATATTATTACAAATTCAATAAAAAATAAAAAAAATTAAAAAAAAAAAAAAAAAAAAAAAGAAAAAAAAAAAAATATGGCTAACATAAAAAATTCCTTGAAAGTAATAACACTGAAAGTCAGTGGATTAAACTCACTTATCAAAAGATTCAGACTTGGAGATTGGATAAGGAAATATGACCCATCTATATGCTGTCTACAAGAAACACATCTTAGACCCAGGGATTCATGGAGGTTGAAAGTGAATGGTTGGAAAACAATCTTACAAGCAAACAATAACCAAAAAAGACAGGAGTAGCTATATTAATATCAGACAAAATAGACTTTAAATGTGAAAAAATTGTGAGAGACAAAGAAGGCTACTACATATTAGTGAAAGGGACAATCTCTCAAGAAGAATGAATAATCATAAATATTTATGCTCCTAACAAGGGTGCCTCCAAATACATGAGGCAAACACTGGAAAAACTAAGTGAAAGAGTAGATGACTCTACAATTATAGTGGGAGATTTTAATACACCACTATCAACTTTGGATAGAACATCTCAAAAGAGAAACACTAAAGAAATAAAAACTTTAAACAGTATATTAGAGGAGTTGGATCTAATAGACATTTACAGATCATTACACCCGAATACAGCAGGATATACATTTTTCTCAAGTGCACATGGATCATTCTCCAAGATGGACCATATGCTAGCCACAAAGAAAGGCTCAGTGAATTCAGAAAGATCAAAATCATAAAAAATAATATCTCTGACCACAGTGGAGTGAAGCCAGATTTCACACCAAGATATGGAAATTAAACAGCATGCTCTTAGAAAACAGTGGGTCAAAGAGGAAATCTCAAAAGAAATTAATAACTACCTTGAAACTCATGAAAATGATAACACAACATACAAAACTTATAGGATGCAGCAAAAGCAGTACTGAGAGGGAAATTTATAGCCATAAATTCATACATCCAAAAAGAAGAAAGAGCAAAAATTGAAGAACTACCTGCACATTTGGAGGAATTAGTAAAAAAACAACAAAGTAACCCCACAGGAAGAAGAAAGAAAGAAAGAACAAAGATAAGAGCAGAACTAAATGAAATAGAAAATAGGAAAGCACTTGAAAAGATAAACAAAACCAAGAAGCTGGTTCTTTGGGAAGATCAATAAAATTGACAAACCCTTAGCTAGACTAACAAAGAAAAAGAGCGATAAGATGCAAATACACAAAATAAGAAACAAGAAGGGAGATGTCATCACTGACCCCACAGAAATAAAGATTATCATGAGAGGATACTTTGAAAAACTATATTCCAACAAAACTGACAATTCAGAGGAAATGGACAAATTCCTAGAAACACATAAGCAGCCTATATTGATGAAAGAAGAAATTGATGATCTCAACAAGCCAATCACAAGTAAAGAGATAGAATCAGTCATTAAAAACCTCCCAACAAAGAAGAACCCAGGGCCAGACGGCTTCACTGGTGAATTCTACAAAACATTCCAGAAAGAACTAACACCAATCCTGCTGAAACTCTTCCAAAAAATCGAAGCAGAAAGAACATTACCTAACTCCTTCTATGATGCCAACATTATCCTAGTACCAAAGCCAAACAAAGACACCACAAAAAGGAAAATTACAGATCAATTTCTCTAATGAACCTAGATGCAAAAATCCTCAACAAAATAGTTGCTAACTGTATTCAACAATACATTAAGCAAATTATATACCATAACCAAGTGGGATTCATTCCGGGTATGCAAGGATGGTTCAACATAAGCAAATTAATCAATGTTATACACCATGTAAGCAGATTAAAGGGAAAAAATCATGATTATATCTATAGATGCAGAAAAAGAATTGGACAAAATACAGCACCCTTTCTTGATAAAAACACTGCAAAAGATCAGAATACAAGGAAATTTTTTTAACATAATAAAGAGTATATATGAAAAACCCACAGCCAACATCTTTTACAATGGTGAAATCCTAAAATCCTTCCCTCTAAGATCAGGAACAAGACAAGGATGCCTACTCTCACCCCTTCTATTTAACATTGTCTTAGAAGTACTTGCTTGAGCACTGAGGCAAGAAGCAGATACAAAAAGCATTCAAATTGGACAGGAAGAAGTCAAAATTTCATTATTTGCAGACCACATGATCCTATACATAGAAAACCCTAAGAGGTCTACAACAAGGCTTCTAGAACTTAAATGAGTTTAGTGAAGTTGCAGGTTATAAGATGAATGGACAAAAATCAGTAGCATTTCTATATACAAATAATGAGGAAGCTCAGGAGGAAATCAAGAAACAAATATCATTTACAATAGTAAATTAAAATTTCAAATACCTGGGAATAAATTTAACTAAAGATGTGAAAAACTTATACACAGAGAAATACACAAGACTGTTCAAGGAAATCAAAGAAGTCCTAAATAAATGGAAGAATATTCCCTGTTCATGGATAGGAAGACTAAATATTATCAAGATGTCTATCCTACCAAAACTGATCTACACATTCAATGCAATCCCAATAAAAATCAACACAGCATTCTTTAAGGAATTAGAAAAACTCACTATGAAATTTATTTGGAAAGGAAAGAGGCCCCGAATAGGTAAAGACATATTGAAAAAGAAAAATAAGTCAGGCCTCTGCAGCTCTGCCACCAACCACCCTCTGGCAGCAGTTCTGGTGCCTCCTTGGGCCAGCAGTCCTCCAGCGGGAGGGAGCGAGGTGGGCAGCAGTGGTGGCAGCATTGCGGGCTGCAGGACCTCCTCGGGGTGTGGCCCCAGCGCCCAAGTGCTAGGAGAACATTTCTACTGCTGCATCAAGGGCACAAGTCTTATAATTCAGCAAGATTTGGAATTCCTGGAGAATTGCCTTCCTGAAAAGTTGAAAGAAATCTCTTTAAATTCTGTCTCTTAGTTTTCCATTTTGTTGTGTTTCAGTGGAACATCAAGAAACCATGAACAACTTCAGTAATGAGGAGTTTGACTGCCATTTCCTGATGAAGGTTTTACTGCCAAGGACATTCTGGGCCAAAAAATTAATGAAGTTTCTTCTGATGATGATAAAGATGCCTTCTATGTTGCGGACCTTGGAGACATTCTAAAGAAACATCTGAGATGGTTAAAAGTTCTTCCTCATGTCACCCCCTTCTTTGCAGTCAAATGTAATGACAGTAAAGCCATAGTGAAGACCCTGGCTTCCATAGGGACAGGATTTGATTGTGCTAGCAAGACTGAAATCCAGTTGGTGCAGAGTCTCGGGGTGCCGCCAGAGAGGATAATCTATGCAAACCCTTATAAACAAGTGTCTCAAATTAACTATGCCGCCAATAATGGAGTTGAGATGATGACTTTTGACAGCGAGGTTGAGTTGATGAAAGTGGCCAGGGCATATCCAAAGGCAAAAGTTGGTTTTGTGGATTGCCACCGATGACTCCAAAGCAGTCTGCCACCTCAGTGTTAAATTTGGAGCCACACAGAAAACCAGCAAGCTTCTTTTGGAATGGACTAAAGAGCTCAATATTGATGTCATTGATGTCAGCTTCCATGTGGGAAGTGGCTATACTGATCCTGAAACTTTTGTGCAGGCCATCTATGATGCCCGCTGTGTCTTTGACATGGGAGCTGAGGTTGGTTTCAGCATGTATCTACTTGATATTGGTGGTGGCTTTCCCAGATCTGATGACGTGAAGCTTAAATTTGAAGAGATAACCAGTGTCATTAATCCAGCATTAGACAAGTATTTCCCATTAGATTCTGGAGTGAGAATCATAGCTGAACCAGGCTGATATTATGTTGCTTCAGCTTTCACACTTGCAGTGAATATCATTGCCAAAATAAATTGTGTTTAAGGAACAGACAGGCTCTGATGATGAAGATGAATCGAGTGAACAAACCTTTATGCATTATGTGAATGATGGAGTGTATGGATCATTTAATTGTATCCTTTATGATCATGAGCATGTAAAGCTTCTTATGCAGAAGAGATGCAAACCAGATGAGAAGTATTACTCATCTAGCATATGGGGACCCACGTGTGATGGCCTTGATCGGATCATTGAGCACTGTGGCCTGCCGGAAATGCACGTGGGCGACTGGATGCTGTTTGACTGGATGCTGGGGGCTTACACTGTGGCTACTGCTTCCACTTTCAATGGGTTCCAGAGGCCAACCATCTACTATGTGATGTCAGAGCCTGCATGGCAAGTCATGCAACAAATTGAGAGCCGGGGGTTTCCACCTGAAGTAGAGGAGCAAGATGCCAGTGCTCTGCCTTTTTCCTGTGCTTGGGAAAGTGGGATGAAGTGCCACCCGGCCACTTGTGCTCCAGCTAGTATTAATGTGTAAATACCATTTTTGTAGCTGCTGTGAGTTTATCTTGAATGGAGGGATTTGGGGGGGGGATCATTTAACTTAATTACTGCTAGTTTTGAAATGTCCTTCTAAGAGTAGAGTTGGCACAGACACAGCGATAAGGAAGACTAGGAGATGGGGTTACACTTATCTGTGTTCCTATGGAAACTACTTGATTATTTTGTTTTATATGGATTTTTATTCACTTTCAAACATACTTCTAAGGGATGCCTCTCACCTGCTGAACAAGCATTTGTAGCTTGTATGACCGCAGAATGGGCCAAAAGCTTAATGTTGTGACCTGTTTTAAAAATAAAAGTATCTTGAAATTAAAAAAAAAGAAAAAAGAAAAACAAAATTGGAGGAATCACACTACAAAGCTACAGTAGAGAAAAAAGCATGGTATTGGCACAAGGAGAGACACACAGACTAATGGAACTGAACTGAGAGCTGATAGAGATCCTCATATATATAGTCATATAAAATTCAATAAAGCCACCAAACCCTCTCAACTGGGAAAGAATGGCCTATTCAAAAACTGGTGCCTAGAGAACTGGATATCCATATGTAAAAGAATTATTGTAACTTTGGGTAAGGGAATGTGTCCTGTGAAGGTAAAATTTGTCTTAAAATAATATAATTATAGTCTATATGGTTACAAATAATTATGAGAATTTTAGCAAAGCATTGTTTAAATTAAGGTACTTAAATGGATAATTGCAAAAAGTCATTATTAAACAAAACCTGAATTGATAATAATAATAATAAAAGGTAATTTTATAACAAGAAAACTTGTTGGCAGCCAGCCTCCCCTGCAAACCTGCTTCTAAAAGACTATTTCTGGTATTACATGCTACTAAGTATTTAAAATGAAGAAAAGTTCATTATTTTAATAAGTTTGTTTAGTGTTGATAGTAATTATATTTTGGAAAAAGGTTGCCTGAAAAGTTTCCAAAATTGTTTTGGTAACTTATGTATGTGGAATATATGGAATGTGTTTTTATTGTTAAGGAAACAGGAGATGATTTTGTCCTAAGAAAAATGATTATTAAGAAAGAAAAAATGTGTGACAAAATCTGATTGAATACTGAAAGTGTAGAAGGTTAATGGAAAAGAAATTTTTATGGTTAAAGTTAAGCAAGATTTGATGGGTCTGTCTATAAAGTTTTAAATAGTTTAGTATCAAGAAGTATACTAATGCAAAGTTAAAATTTTCTTCTTTCTCAAAGTCTCTCAAATCATTAGCCTGTTTTGGTACAAGTTTATAAAAAGTTTTCATCTTGAATAATCAGTATACAAAGAAAGTCTGTTTTATCAAAATAACTTCTTGTGCTTTAACCTCATCATTTCCTCAGTGTTCAAAGAAAAAAAGCTCTCATCTCTTTTAAAGGAAATTAATTTTCAAACCTGCTTTCTCAAAATCAAATCCTGAAAAGTAGCTTTTTATTCCAAACTAATTACCTTGAAAGAAAAATTAAATAGTTGAGTTCATTTAATATGTTATAAATTGAATGGAAGGTCTTTAAAAGTGTTATAAAATTAACCAGATTTTTAAACCCTGTTAACTAAAGTTGTATGAGTAAAAGGTTCATATGAATGCTTAAGAGTGTATAAATTTACCAATATTTCAACATAATACTAAACAAAAGTACAATATGATTATGGATTTAATTAATATAAAAAGGTGTGTGTCATAGAAACAACTTCTTATCATAAATTGCAGTAATACCATTGTAGTATGGAGCTGTACCAAATATTGCTAGCTTGTTGCAAAAAATTAATATCCAACTATGCCACTATCATTTTGTTTTAAAATGTGCTAAGACTTTCTTTAGTATTTCTTTAGGCAAGTCAAGCCAGCCTGCATTCTCCTACCTGTAGAAAAGTCAACAATAGACTTTTGCAGTGCCTCCCCAAGGCTGTGTATATAGCCCAACCATCTGCCCTGGCCTTGTGGCAAAGAATCTGGCTGTGCAGAAGAAATCTGTGGCTAAAAAAATGCTACTGATGACATTATGTTAATAAGTAATCCTTTTTTCAAAATTAAAAGAAACAGCAGAAACAGTGGTATCTTATCTTGAGAGCCTGGGGTGGGCAGACAGTTGGGGTGGACTGTGAGGTCCCTCCTCCTCTAATGAATTCTTCAATATTGTTTAGTTGGGCAAAACAAAACTATAACCTCTGCTGTGATTGATAAAGTACAATGTTTTCTCATGTTAATGTAGTTTGTAATATGGTTGGAATACTGAAAATCTTTCATCCCTCACTTAGCTCAAATATTACAACCATTGTATGTATTAATAGGGAAAAGTCCTTCATGGAAGTAGGAAAACCTCCAGCAAGCTGCTTTAAATAATAAGAAAAGGAAAGTAAACTGTGGACATTAACTTAGCCTATGAATTGGATGTGGCAAGCACCAATATTGGCTTTGGGTGGAGTTTGTGGCAAAAGCAAAATTCTAAACAAGTATCCCTTGGATTTTAATCACAATTCTGGAAAGAGACCAAAAGTGCAATATAAAAAAGCAATTGTGTGCAGCATGGGAGGTCCTGCTAAAAGTGAAAGATTTAAATCAATAGGGTCTGGTCACTCTAAAGACTGCCATCCCTATCCGGGGGTGGATTGCAAATACTAAAAGCAAGACAGAAATGATGGACTGTTGTAAATCACCCTCAGATTATGAAAAAGCACCTGGGATACCTGCTAGTAGTAACAGGTGGCTGTCATGTCCCTGCCCACTCCACTAACACCCCTTTTAGGACTGTTGACACAGATGCCTTTGTAAAGGTCCAGGGCCCTACCACTGAAACCTGAGAAAAGGAAAAATTGGCTCCACTGTAAAGGTGAATATCAATGAAGAAACTATAGTGATGGCCAGAAGAAGAAAAGGCATCTGGATACCTGTGAGAATGATGTGGAATTTGGCAGTCATTTCCTGAAAGTCAGTTATTGCTACATATGGCACAAGAATTCTTGAAATGGACTAGATGCTTTCTTTGACTGCTTATTATAAGCATTTTGGGGATGATTGGTATCATTACAGTTGCTGCTATTGCTGTAATAACTTTACATGAAAGTATGAACAGAACAATATGTACATAACTGGCATAAAAATGCTAGTGATTTGTGCCATAGTCAAGAGCATATAGATTCTGGGCAGTTAAATAATTGAGTTAATGATTTGAAATCAGCTATGTTACATATTAGAAATCAATTGTATAATTTGAATTTGTTAAGGGGGTTGAGATGTGGTTGGAATGAAAGTAATTTCTGTTTAACTCTGCTTGCATATAATACATCAAATATAGTATGGAAAAAGTAAGAATCATTTATTAGGCCATAAAAGTAATATCTCTCTGGAAATAATTGAATTACAAAGGAAAATATTAGAGATATCTCATAATCAAATTCATGTAGCAAATGATAAGGATATTTTCTCAGATATGATTTCACATATTACACAATTTAACCCAGTTAATTGGTGGAAAGCACAGCATTTCCTGTCAGCTTTAGGAATAGGGCTAAACATATTTGTTCTATTGCTCATGATTCTTGCCTGTGCCGGACAGTGCTTTCAAAGAAAATTGCAAAGTGTAACAGCCATGGGACATGCAAATAATCTGGTGCTAGCCAAAGCACTTCAATAATCTCCCCAAGTCAAAGAGCTTGGCGGGTAGTCAATGATGAGTAAGACTTTTGAGAGGAGGGCAACCTAAGACAGGCATGGTCACCTCAAGT
Source organism: Dasypus novemcinctus (assembly GCF_030445035.2). NCBI lineage: Eukaryota > Metazoa > Chordata > Mammalia > Cingulata > Dasypodidae > Dasypus > Dasypus novemcinctus. Next base: position 1,798,069 of record NW_026688125.1, on the reverse strand, counting down.
AAAACAAAAGGGGGGGGAGGTGGACTTGGTCCACTGGTTAGGGTGTCTGTCTACTACATGGGAGGTCTGCAGTTCAAGTCCCGGGCCTCCTTGACCCATGTGGAGCTGGCCCATGTGCAGTGCTGATGTGTGCAAGGAGTGCCATGCCTTGCAGGGGTATCCCCCACATAGGGCAGCCCCATGTGCAAGGAGTGCACCCCATAAGGAGAGCCGCCCAGTGTGAAAGAAAGTACAGCCTGCCCAGAAATGGTGCCACACACATGGAAAGCTGACACAACAAGATAACACAACAAAAAGAAACACAGATTCCTGATGCCACTGACAACAACAGAAGTGGACAAAGAAGATGCAGCAAATAGACACTGAGAACAGACAACTGGGTGGGAGAAGGGGAGAGAAATAAATAACTAAACAAACAAACAAAACAAAAAGGGAAAGTTTGGAAACTGAGACACAGAGGTCTCACAAGGAGAGACATGCTGTTTCCATGGCTATGCTTGCAACCTAAGGAATTCAGTAATAAATAGTTCCCAGCAAACAGGAGGAAGCTGTTAAAGGCTGAAAGATGAGCACATACCTTTTGTAGTAAATTGAACACTTAGACTTTGTACCTTGAGATAAGATTTTTTGAATTCCTTAGACTATGAGTAATGCTGATAGTTAACTGCATGTTGCTGCTTGTTCTCATGTAGACTGAGGTATATATAGAGCTCCTTGTAAACAATAAAGTTGTCTGATGAGTCTCTACTCATGGACCCCCTGATCCCAGCTTTCTCACTTTCTTCCTCTTTCTTTCATTCTTCTTTTTCTTCCATTCCTGATACCCTTTGGGCCCAAATCTCCACCACTCCCCATGTCTCCAGTGATGGCTTTTAATAGTTTTATTTTGATTTTCATAAACTTGAAATGATAAGTTTAATTGTAATTGGGTATAAGGTTAAAGTTGGAGGTGGTAGAGATTGTATAAAATCCATTTAAAGATGTTTAAAGGGTCCTTTTTGCAAGGTATTTGACACCTCTTGAACTTTCAGTTTTACAAGTGTTGTGAAGTTGACAGATGGAGCAAGGTAAATATGCTAACCTTCTCATTTAAAGTTTGTTTATTTATTTATTTGTTGTTGTTGAAGTTAAAAAAAGCACCAGAAGAATACAATGTAAATGACCAGACAACTTGTTTATTTTGTGGAATGGAGCATTTTATAAAGAATAACTTGACTGACTAATAAGACCTCACTCTTGTACAATACCTTACAAATCTGCACTAGTGCCTGTCATGAGCAGTAAAGATCTTGACAACTCTCTAAGTAACTTCATATAATTTCTGAAATGTTTATATGAATAACTTTTTTGCGCACTCAAATTTAACCAACAGAAAATTAGATAATTCTTTTTAATTTGACAACACATCCCATGCAAGTCCCAACATATCAAATAATCCTAACAACTTTTAAAATTTCTCTTCTATTAAGGTAAAAAATTAACAATTTTTTTCAGAGTCATGGACCCAAAGGGTATCGGGAATGAAAGAAAAAGAGAGATTGGGATCAGGGGATGTGAGAGCATTGAAGCCTCAAGTTCATCAGACAAGTTTATTTAATCTCAGGGGCTTCTTTATATACCCCAAGCAATCGTGAGAACTAGCAACTATTCTTGCTAACTATTCCCATTACTTCAACCTGTGTAACACAATGGATCAAAATCTATGATTATAAATCAAAGTTCAAAATTTCAATGTTCTATTATATTGTTGAGAAAACATAGCCATAAATCTTGTTGCCCAGGTTGTTCCATTCTACCTAGTCCTCATTCCACCTGAATGTACACATCTCCTGCTAGATTTATGACCTGCATGTATAGCTATGGAGACAGCATGACTCAGTGGTCAAGGAAGTAACTTGCTTCCATGGAAACAACATACCTTTGTTTCCCACAATTTTTTATTTTCTGGGACCCCTGTAGAAATCTTTGATCAAGGAGACATACTTAGGATTTGTTTGAGGAAATGCAAGATGTCAAAATTGCCAGGAGGTTTGTAATGTATATGAAATAAGATCATAGGTCACCATGAACAAGACTCAGCTCCTTATTTAACCAAAGTGACAATGAAAAATTAAAACAATATTCTGGCAGTAGTATGATCCTTTACAAAAATAGATATATTAAAAGGGAGATGAGGGGAAGCAGATGTGCCTCAAGTCATAGGGCTTCCACCTACCATATAGGAGGGCCTGGGTTTGATCCCTGGGACCTCCTGGTGAAAAATAAGAAGAGGAAGCATGCCCCACATGATGAACCAGTGACATAGTGAGTCAGTGCCTGTAGAGTGAGCCAGTACCCATGGAAGTGAGTACCACAGCAAGATGATGATGCAACAAAAGAATGATGAAGGGGAGAGTCAAAGTGAAGCACAGTGGAGACCAGGAACTGAGGTGGCACAATTGACATCAAACCTCTCTCCACATCAGTGGTCCCCAGGAACAAATACTGTTGAGTCCTAGAGGAGAAAAACATGAGAAGAGAAAACCAAAAGAGAAATAGATGCAGAAGATCACACAGTAAATGTACATACACAGCAAAAATAGCAGAGTGGTGGGAGAGGAAGATGATTAAATAAATAAATGTTTTTTTAAAAAAGGAAGATGACTTGATTCTCTTAAAAAATGCATTCATATTAAAGACTACATGCAGGGCAGTGAATTGTTGTGATAAGAAACATAATAAATGCCTTCTAGGCCAATTACTCATAAGGCAAATAAAACTTCTTTCAATCACCTACTGAAAGCAGAACAATAATCCCAGAAAATGCTGTCATTTTAATGGGAAAAACCAAATTTCAAATTTGCATGCATATGCTGTTTATAAAAATCTTATTGGAAAACCCATTATGTCTTATCCAGCAATAACCATGAAAAACAAAATTCTTTTTCTGCAAATCTTTGCAACTTTCCTATTCTTTCAGGTTTTATCCTGTATTTTTTCTCTTTAAAATTTTTCAATAGCCAATGATTTTGCTTTAAGAAAGAACTATTCTCTTATTTTTCTCTACAAAACCATATCCTGCATACCATGTGTATTAGTCAGCCAAAGGGGTGCTGATGCAAAATACCAGAAACTGGTTGGCTTTTATAAAAGGTATTTATTTGGGGTAGGAGCTTGCAGATACCAGGCCATAAGCATAAGTTAATTCCATCACCAAAGTGTATTTGGAGCAAGATGGCTGCTGATGGCTGCAAGGGTTCAGGCTTCCTAGGTTCCTCCCTTTCAGAGTCTTGCTTCTCTCTGGGTTCAAGGCTCCTTTCTTCCAAGGGCTTGCTTCTTCCTGGGCTCAGCATTCCTCTCTTCCATGTGCTGGCTTCTCTTTTCTCTGTGAGTTTACTTCCCAGGGCTCCTGCTTAAGGCTTCAGCATCAAACTCCAACATAAAAACCCTCATGAGGGAAACAAAGGCATGTTGTTTCCATGGAAGCAAGCTACTTCCTTGACCACTGAGTCATGCTGTCTCCATAGCTATACATGCAGGTCATAAATCTAGCAAGGAGATGTGTACATTCAGGTGGAATGAGGACTAGGTAGAATGGAACAACCTGGGCAACAAGATTTATGGCTATGTTTTCTCAACAATATAACAGAACATTGAAATTTTGTACTTTGAATTATAATCATAGCATTTGTGTTACACAAGTTAAGGTAATGTGTTACACAAGTTAAGGTAATGGGAATAGTTAGCAAGAATAGTTGCTGGTTCTCATGATTGCTTGGGGTAGATAAAGAAATCCCTGAGATTAATAAACTTGTCTGGGGAAACGGACTTTGGCCCAGTGGTTAGGGCGTCCGTCTACCATATGGGAGGTCCGTGGTTCTAACCCTGGGCCTCCTTGACCCGTGTGAAGCTGGCCCATGCACAGTGCTGATGTGCACAAGGAGTGCCGTGCCACGCAAGGGTGTCCCCCGTGTGGGGGAGCCCCACACGCAAGGAGTGCGCCCGTGAGGAGAGCCGCCCAGCGTGAAAAGAAAGAGCAGCCTGCCCAGGAATGGCACCGCCCACACTTCCCGTGCCGCTGACGACAACAGAAGCGGACAAAGAAACAAGACGCAGCAAATAGACACCAAGAACAGACAACCAGGGGAGGGGGGGAGGGAAATTAAATAAAATAAATAAATCTTTTAAAAATAAAAATAAAAAAGAAAAATAAAAATAAACTTGTCTGATGAGCTTGAGGCTTCAATGCTCTCACATCCCCTGATCCCAGTCTCTCTTTGTCTTTCACTCCCAATACCCTTCGGGTCCATGACTCTGACATCTGGCACCCAATGTGGGGCCCAAAGCAGTGACTGCAGCAGAGATTCTTCCATGGCAGTATTGGGAACATGGAAACTGAAAACCTTCCTGAAAGGTTGAGGTGTCCATTGAAAGGTGACTCAAGTCTGACAATACAGTGGTGAGAATCTTAAATTAATTTTGTTTTCTGCTAGCATCAGGGTATGGGGAATCAATGAGGATGTCTGGAAGAATATTCACAGGACAAAAATCTCTTTTAAATACTGTTGGAGTCTCAGTGAAAACTGCTGATTTACTTGAATTTTTGCTCTAGTACAAAAACACTGTTATTGGTTTCAGGCACAAGGAAAAAATCTTTTAAATCTTAAACAGTGGAAACAGGTAATGAAGGTGCTACATAGGGCATACCAAAAAGGAGAGACTATATCACTGTTGGTGTGGGCTTTAGCGCAACAGATTGCAGCAGCCTTAGATCCGCTGCAGTCTGAAGCAGAGGAGGAAGAAATTACCATCTTTTCCAGGGAGTCCCATGACACAGGCCATCAGAGTGAGGACAGGGAGGAAATAGAGGACAAGGACAAGGATGAGCCCCCCAATGAGAAAGAAACTAAGCCCTTTCTGCCTAAGCAGGTGGCTAAATTGAATATTTCTAAAGCCAGCATTTACCCTAATTTGTGTAATGTAGCCCCTACAGTCTCACCGGTTACAATGCCGACAGCCCCGGGAATATTTACTGATGCCATTGACACCAGGCCCTACACTAACAACGTGTTTGTACCAAATCCAGTTCCAACTACTCCCTTAATGCATTGTTTGCTGCAAGGATCTTGACAGGGGGTCCTGAAGGAATGCAATTACTAACAGCTTTCCCGGTAAATATTCAACAAGTTTCCCCAGAGGCAAACAACCCTCAAGGAGGATATAATTTTCATCATGAACCCCTGCCACTTTAAATTCTGCAAGAACTTAAACAAGCCTGTGCACAATTTGGAACTAATAGTCCTTACGCTTTTGGCTTAGTGCAGGGGCTGACTCAAGCTGACCAACTTATCCCCTGGGATTGGGACATGCTGGCTAGAACTGTTTTAAGCTCGGCTGAGTTTTTGCAATTTAAACCTGGTGGACAGATGAAGCCAATATGATTGCGCACTGTAACGCAGTACAGAATCCTCCCATTCTTACTGCTGCTGAACAATTATTGGGTATTGGTGATTGGTCTGGAATTCAAAGACAGCTCCAATACAATGATCAGGCCATAACACAAGTGCACAATTCATTTTTGGCAGCTTGGAAACGGATTTGTATACCTGGAAAACCTACTCAATCTTTTGCCAAAGTGATCCAGGGAATTAACCATATGTGGAATTTGTAGCCCAATTAACTGACATTTTGATTCAAAGAATTGAGATACCAGAAGCAAGAGAGTTAATTTTGTTAACGTTTGCTTTGGTCAGGCTAACAGTGAATGTAAAAAGGTGGTCATGGCCGTAGCCTTTAAAGGTAGCTTGAAGGAGGACAGAAAGAAAGGAAATTGTTTTGAATGTGGGAAGCCTAGTCACTATCAGAAAGAATGTAGATCTTTCTAGCCCTATAACATTGTCTGTAGAGGCTGAAAAAGAACTGGCATTGATAGAGGATCAAATTTCTCAAGGGCAATTAACACAAATAGAACCTGACAAATCTGTTGATTTATTTTCTCAACCCCTTAATCTCCAACAGCTTTATTTTGGCAAGAAGGTATACTGGAATGGGTTTTTGTGGTTTTTTTTAACCTAATAATAAACAAAAAAGATTGCAGACATATCTCCAAAAAATAATTTCCATCCTAGCAAAAGGCTGTGTTAGATCGTTACAATTAAAGTGGTCTGATCCAGACAGGATTATTTGTGATCTTTCTCATGAAGAAATTCAACACTTATATAACTAATCCTCAATGGCAAATAGCTATTAGTAATTTTCAAGGCATTATTGATAATCATTATTCTACTTCTAAATTGTTAACGTTCTTATGAAGAACCACTTGGATTTTACCAAAAAATGTGAAAACCGTTCCTATTGAAAATGCATGTACAGTATTTACTGATGATAGTAGTATTGGAAAAGCATCATATGTTACCTCTTAAAAGGAACAGGTTTGGCAGACTCCTTATTCATCTGCTCAACTCACAGAGCTTTCAGTCATCATTAAGGTTTTACAAACGTTTCAGGAGCCCTTGAATATTGTCTCTGATTCTGAATATGTGTGTTTAACTGTAGCTCTTATTGAAAGAGCTCATATTTTTATTACCGATGAATTGTCTCAACTCTTTGCTGACCTTACCAAGCCCTCATTCGACAAAGAAGCCAGTCCATATATATTTCTCATATCTGGTGTCCTTCTTCCCTTCCTGGTCCTCTAGCTACCCCAAATGCCCAAGATGATCTGTTAGTGGGATGTTTGCAGGATGCAACTAAATATCATGCATTAATTCATATTAATACTAAGGGACTTAGACATAAATTTCCTCAATCGACAAAACATCAAGGTCAAGAGATTATTCACACCCATCCCACCTGTGGACCTTTGGCCACAGTGCCTTTTCAGGCTGAAACTAATCCCAGAGGCCTGGCTCCTAATCAACTGTGGCAGATGGATGTTACTCACATACCATCATTTGGTAAATTACAATATGTCCATGTCTGTACTGACACTCTCATTTTTTCTGGGCTACTGCACAAAGTGGTGAATGTTTTCATCATGTTCATTCCCATTTGTGATCTGCTTTTGCTGTGATGGGATGCCCCTTGAAAACTAAAACTGATAATGGCCCGTCTTACACTAGTAAGCCTTTTGCTTCCTTTTGTACTATGTATGCTGTTGAACATGTTACTAGTATTCCTTACAATCCTACAGGTCAAGCCATAGTTGAACACAGCCATCATACCCTAAAAACTATGCTTTTAAAACAAAAAGGGGGAGATGATGGTATTATAACACCAAAAGATCAATTATTATTATTATTATTATTTACTTTAAATTTTCTTAATGTTTATAATTCACTGACACCTGCAGAATGTCACTTTGGAAAATATCAAACATCTACAGTGGACACTGGAAATGAAGATCAACCAATATTCTGGAAAGATATTTTAAGCAATGAATGGAAAAAAGGCAGGATTAAAGTATGGGGGGCAAGGCTATGCTCTCGTATTTCATAAAATGGAGAGCAAATTTGGCTACCTGCGAAGAGGATTAAACCATGGAATGAAGAGATGGGATCTCCTACAACTTCTGATCATGGTGATCATAAGTAATGAGGAAGCCATGGGTAATTACACCTATTGGGTCTATATACCTAACCCCCCATTACTCAAAGTGTTAACCTGGAAAGATCCATCCTTGCCTATTTATCTGAATAAGACCCATATATTCCCTGGACCAATTGATGATCGGTTACCAATTAAGTCCCATGAGGAAGGATAAAGAATCTATAATCTCATATTACCATTTGATTCTCGACCCCTATGCATTGGTAACCATCCTCCATGTATGTATGTTAAAAATTGGAGTATGGTTATCTTCAAAAATAATAATACTAAATATTTAGTGATGTTATTTCCTTCTTATAATTATATGGTGACTAAAAAACCTACCTATAACTGTCTGCAAAGAGATATTGGGGATAAAGAAGGAAGGCAAGAATGCCATATAGGAAGAGGATCTGTCGTTTTTAATGATTCCTATGGAATAGTGTGGGAAAGTGCCCCTATGAGGAGTTCCACCAAATATAATGGCAGATTTATTTGGTATGGTCTAAATAGTAAAGAACAGCCAATTAGTAATATGCAATATCCGTTTCATGAATCCCTTGAATTGGATGAAAAAATAATTTTTACCAAAAATAATAGTGTTTGGAAATATAAAGGAAAAGGGATCCCTTCTCCATGGTGTAATATTACATCTATGCATAGTCAAAAGAATTTGTGGAAAGGTTTTCTGGGAATAGCACGTACTATAGAATGGATTGGGAATAATAGAATGGTCAATATTTGTGTTTAGATCAAACTCATCATTTTCAATCTTGTGTAAGAGATCCTTATGTGTTTGTGGTTGGAAAACTATAACTGAGAATGCTCTGTTTTATAAAAGTGGGGTGTTGTATACCTGTTTGTCTGAGAATGTTTTACAGAATGGAAATTTCATTACAATGACTTGAAGGTGGTGGGGAGTGTGGATTCCAGTGCGACTGAACCGAATTTGGCAATCATCACCTGAGAGTCAACTGCTGTTCCATATGGCTCAAGAAATCCTGAAGCGCTCAAAGTGATTTGTGGGACTGTTAATAGCTGGCATATTGGGACTGATTGGTGTTATTGCAGCTGCTGCTACAGCTACCATGGCCTTGCATGAGACTGTGCAGACTCAGCAATATGTGCATGATTGGCATAAGAATGCTAGTGACTTATGGCATAGTCAAGAGCACATAGATGAAGAATTAAACAATAGAGTTAATGATCTAGAATCAGCAGTTTTATCTCTTGGAGATCAAGTATACAACTTAAATTTACTTAGAGGTTTAAAATGTGATTGGAAAGAGAGTAATTTTTGTATTACTCTGCTTGCTTATAATAATTCTACTTTTGATTGGGAAAAGATTAGAAATCATTTGATAGGTCATAAGGGTAATATGTCATTAGAAATAGAAGAATTACAGAAAACGATATTGGAAATAATCAGATTTATGTAGCTGATGATAAGGATATCTTTAATGATTTGATTTTTCATTTCAATAAGTTTAATCCAGTAAGTTGGTGGAAGTCTCAACATTTTTTATCAGCATTAGGAATAGGACTTTGTGTGTTAATTTTGTTGCTTATTGTTGTTCCCTCCCTGGGACGAGGCGTTTGCTGAAGACTGCACCATGTGAATGCTATGGGACAGGGCAATAATTTGGTACTTGCAAGAACCTTGCAATGAGTTCCCCATGGTCAGTGTGCTTGGCTGGTAGTCAATGATGGGTAAGCCTCTCAGAGGAGGGCAACCTAAGATAGGCACAGCCATTCTGACTAAAACAAAAAGAGGGAAATGTGGGAAACAAAGGCATGTTTTTTCCATGGAAGCAAGTTACTTCCTTGACCACTGAGTCATGCTGTCTCTACAGCTATGCATGCAGGTCATAAATCTAGCAAGGAGATGTGTACATTCAGGTGGAACAAGGACTAGGTAGAATGGAACAACTTGGGCAACAAGATTTATGGGTATGTTTTCTCAACAATATAATAGAACATTGAAATTTTGTACTTTGAATTAATTATAGCATTTGATTCATTGTGTTACACAGGTTGATGTAATGGGAATAGTTGTCAAGAATAGTTGCTGGTTCTCATGATTGCTTGGGATATATAAAGAAGCCCCTGAGATTAATAAACTTGTCTGATGAGCTTGAGGCTTCAATGCTTTCAGATCCCCTGATCCCAGGCTCTCTTTGTCTTTCATTCCTGGTACCTTTTGGGTTCGTGACTCTGACACCCTCATATCAAAACTCCAACTCTGTCCTTTGCCATGACCTTTATCTGTGAATCCCCACCCACCAAGGGGTGGGGACCCAATGCCATAATGATGTGGCTCAATCAAAGCCCTAATCATAACTCAATCATGCCCAGGTAGAGATCAGATTACAAGCATAATCCAATATTCCTTTTTTGAATTCATCAATTAAATCAAACTGCTACACCATGCAAGCTCAATTTAGCATAAGCCTAAGGTTTTAAGGTATCAACAGATCTTAGGCTCTATCTTAAAGTTGACAATTTATACAAAACTCAAGTACTGTTGAAATCAAAGTTTGATTCCCTTTCGTTAGGTTAAAACTTATTTTTTTCTACCATAAACATCTAAGAGCATGTTATAAGAAATCTTTTAAAGATGCTATTTTTGAATCATTAAGCCTTTTAGAACTTCTGAATATCAATCAAATATGCACTTCCTAATTTGTTAAAGACCAGGAGTTTCTTTTTCAAGTGCACATCTCAAATGGTTGTCCTTGGTTAATTCAAACATTCCTCAAGTAGCCACTGCAAACTCAAGTCATCCTTGGTGAGATTCACCCATGTATTCAGAAAAAAATACGAACTGATACCACAGTGAGAAAAGAGATATTAGAGAATTTTTCAGGAAAGAATAAAAGATATTTAGATTATGAAGTCCCCATGTTTAAGTAAAGGTTCCAAAAATGAAAATTGTATAGGCCTGTATTAGTCAGATTCTCTAGGGAAACGAAACCAACATAGGATATCTGTAAATAGTTTGAGGTTTTATAAAATTGCCTCATGCAACCATGGCAATGCATAAGCCCAAATTCTTCAGGGCAGGCAGCAAACCAGGGGTTCCAGTGAAGGTCTTTGATGAGTTCCCAGGAGATGTTAAAAAAAGAGATTGGACATGCCTTAAACCAGTAACACTTCCTTATTTTATTTTCTAAAGAACATTATAGTTTCAACCACATACCCGACAATCTCCTGTGTTCACCTGCTACCCCTTAATCCTTCCCCCAATTCCATGGACCATCTGACCCATCCTCCCAACCCTAGCCCCCCTGAAGCCTGCAAAGCCCAACCCAGTAGTATCCCTATGCCCCTGTCTTATTCCTTCGTTGCACAACTATGTACCTCCACTTTATCATAGATTTTGCCTGTGTGGGCATTGACTCACAACCTTTCTCTCTCCCCATATTTTCTATAAGCCTATCTTCCAGTCTCTAGCTATCTGAGACAGCTTGATTTGCTTAATTCTTATCAGGGAGGTCATGTAGTATTTGTCCTTCATTGCCTGGCTTGCTTCACTTAACATAAGGTCCTCAGGATTCATCCATGTTATCCCATGCGTTAGTACTGTATTCCTCCTTACAGCTGAGTAGTATTCCATTGTACATATATACCACATTTTGTTTATCCACTCATCTGTTGATGGGCATTTGGGTTGATTCCAACTTTTGGTAGTAGTGAATAATGCCACTTTAAACACTGGTGTGCATGCATCAGTTCATGTCTTTGTTTTCAGTTCTAGGTATATATAATATCCAGCAGTGGAATTACTGGGTCATATGGCAAATCTATAGCTAGTTTTTTGAGTAACTGCCAAACTGTCCTCCAGAATGGCTGGATCCTTCTACATTCCCACCAGTAGTGGATGAGGGTTTCCATTCCTCCACATCCTCTCCAGCATTTATAGTCTTCTGTTTTTTTAATAGCTGCCAGTCTAATGAGTGCAAGATGGTGTCTCATTGTACTTTTGATTTGCATTTCCCTAACAGCTAGTGATGTTGAGCATCTTTTCATGTGCTTTTTAGCCATTTGTATTTCTTCTTTGTTGAAATGTCTGTTCAAATCTCTTGCCCATTTTTAAAATGGGTTGTCTTTTTATTTTCAAGATACAGGATTTCTTTATATATGCTTGATAGGGGCAACTGGCACAGGGTTCACCTGGGGCAGGCTTCTAGGGAGTATATGGGTTCTTATTTTGCCATACTATGTTATATCAGTGGGTGGAGACCAGTACAATGAATGGAAAGGTGTTATAACCCCATCCTGGGTAGGCCTGATATTCTCAAACAGAGGGGAGGGTGTCTCTTGAGAGCATGGGTGGCTCCCAGTGGGGGAGGACAGACTAGTGTGTCAAGCCCTCAGCATTGGTGCAAGTATCTATCAATCTTGTCTTTCAAGCAGTGAAGATTGGTTGTCACTGTGGGCCCCGGTGGAAAGGGAGAGAGGAATATAATGGATGGAAGAGGGGGTAACTGGTGGCAATGGAAGTATTCTGCATGATCTTGCAATGATGGATACAGGCCATGTTAAATGTCACTAAAAATTTATAACAGTGTATAGTCTAAAACATAAACCATAATGAAACCATGGTTAGTAACTATGTATCAATATTTGTACATCAGTTGCAGCAAATGTGACATCCATGTGTAAAAAGATCATTGCAAGGGAAGGGGGAAAAGGGTTTGATGTTGTGTATATGGGAGTCCTATATATTCTAAATGTGACTTTACTGTGATCTAAAACTTTTTTGAAAACATCATTTTAAAAAAGGATGCAGACACAGGAATAAATGGAAAAGATTGCCTTGCCACTGTACATACAGGGCAACACCTAATACAGTGATGAAAGGCAAAAAGTTATAAAAAGTTTTGAATCACAGAGGGGTTCAACTATGGCAGAGGAGGAGCACTGGTGTAGGATGTCATTTAAGGAGGATGCATGGGTAGGAGGGAGTTTTCCAGGGCATGCATATAAGTTGTAAACATATGTTTGGATGTTTGTTGGGTAGTGACATAGTGGGTAGAGTTTCACATGATAACAGAAGGAGTGCTGCCCATTTTAATTGTTCTAAAGTGACCCTGCTGCTATATACTACTGGGATACAAGATATCAAGAAGTACAAGAATGAAATGAAACCACTGTCTATGATCTGAGCTTCCTGCCACTCTGAAGAAGGTCCATAGAGTTTTCTTGTTTATTTCCGTTGGTTAAAATAATATATTTTGCATGATTTCAATCACTTACAATTTTTGAAATTTGTCTTATGACTCAGAATATACTCTTTTCAAATATTTCATACACACATGCAGACATTTTATTCTGCAGTTCTTTGGTAGAGTGTTTTATAAATATCTTTTCGTTATGCTGTTGATTAGATAGGTCAAGTCTTTTCTATATTTTTAATGACTTTCTGCTTACATTCTATTATTTTTTAGGGTGGGTTTTGAAATAGCCAAATAAAATTGTTGACTTTTCTGTTTTCCCATTCAGTAGTAGCAACATTTTTTTCATGTAGTTTGAACTAAACAATATATACTCTTGATGAATTGAACTCTTTATTATATTGAAATGTTGCTCTTTATCCCTTGTAATTTTCTTTGCTCCAAAATATTTTTCTAATGTTAACACAGTCATTCCAAATTTCTGTTTGTAGATCTCTACATGATAACCTGTGTTTATAAATATAAAGTGGGTTTCTTATGGAAATAATATAATTGGTTCTGCTCTTTAAAATAAAATCAACCTCTTCCTTTTACCTGAATTGTTTAGACAATTTTTGTTTAATACAAAAATTGGTATGGTTGGGTTTAAATCTATTCTTTTGGTGTTTGTTCTTTTTTCCTATCATTTTATTTGTAGAATGACCATTTTTTTCTTTATTAGAGAAGTTATGGGTACAGAGAACAATCCTGCATAAAATGCAGGATTATCATATACCACCCCACCACCACCTTGAAATGGCATGCAACATTAGTTACAATTCATGATAGCATACTTTTACAATTGTACTATTAAAGACCATGATTTCACTTAGGGTTCACTGTACAGTGTAGTTCCTTAGATTTTTTAAAAATATTTTTTTAAAAATTTATTTCTCTCCCCTTCCCCGCCTCCCACCCCGGTTGTCTGTTCTCTGTGTCTATTTGCTGCATCTTCTTCTTTGTACACTTCTGTTGTCAGTGGCATGGGAATCTGTGTTTCTTTTTGTTGCATCATCTTGTGTGTCAGCTCTCCATGTATGCAGCACCATTCCTGGGCAGGCTGAACTTTCTTTCACACTGGGTGGCTTACAGGGCACACTCCTTGTGTGTGGGGTTCCCCTATGCGGGGGACACCCTGCATGTCAGGGCACTCCTTGCGTGCATCAGCACTAAGTGTGGACCAGCTCCACATGGGTCAGGGAGGCCTGGAGTTTGATCCTTGGACCTCCCATGTGGTAGACGGATGCCCTATCCACTGGGCCAAGTCTGCTTCCCTCCTTAGATTTTTAAAATAAATTTTCTTCTGTTACCATAGATACAATCTAACAGTTCCCCTTTTAATCATATTCTTATACATGTATCAGTGCTGTTAATTGCATTCACATCATTGTGCTACCATCTCCACTATGCATTACCAAAACATTTCCATCATTCCAAATAGGAACCCTGTACAGTTTAAGCCTTAACTTCCCATTCCCTATTACATTCCATCCCCTGGTAAACTATATTCTAGATTCTGACTCTAGGAGCTTTCTAATTCTAGTGATTTCAAATCAGATAGCTCATACAATATTTTGGACTTTAAGTCTGACTTACATCATTCAATGTGAGGTCTTCAAGGCTAACCCATGTCGACACATGTATCAAGACTTCATTCTTTTTAGCAGCTGAATTATATTCCATTGTATGTATATACAACATTTTATTTATCCGTTCATCAGTTAATGGTAACTTGGGTAGCTTCAGTCTTTTGGCAATTGTGAATAATACCTCTAAGAACATATTGTTTGCAAATATCTGTTCAAATCCCAGTTTTCAATTCTTTCAGAAATATATCTAGTACTGGGATTGCCAGTTCTTGTGGTAGTTCTATATTTAGTTTTATGAGGAACTGCCAAATTGTGTTCCACAGCAGCTGCACCATTTTACATTGCTACCAATCATGAATGCCTGTTCCTGTTCCTCTACATACTCTTCAATACTTATTCCCATTTTTTTTTAAAAAAAGTAGTCATTCCAATGTTGCTGAAATAGTATCTTATGGGTTTGATTTGCATTTCTCTGAGGGTTAATGATGTTGAGCATCTTGTCATATGCTTTCTGATCATTTTTATATCTTCTTTAGAGAGTATCTAGCCCATTTTTAAATTGGGTTGTTAGTCTTTTTGTTGTTAAGTTGAAGAATTTCTTTATACATACTATATATGAATCCTTTATCAAATATATGGTTTCAAATATTTTCTACCATTGTGTAGCTTGTCTTCTTTTATGATAAAATTCTTTGAGGACAAAAGGCTTTATTTTAATAAGTCCCATATATCAATTTTTTTTTTCTTTTTGTTGCTTGGTGTGCTTTGGGTACAAAGTCTAAGAAAACATTGCCTAACACAAGATCCTAAAGATGCTACCTTTCCTTTTCTTCTAGGAGTTTCATAGCTGTAGCTTTTATATTTAGGTCTTTGATCTATTTTAATTTGATTTTTGCATATGGTGTGAGGTAGGGGTTCTCCTCCTTCTTTTTAATTTTTTTTTCATTTTTGAAGAAAGTGTGTTCTTTCCCAATTGAATGGTTTTGCCCTATCTCAAAAATAATTTAGCCATAAATATGAGGGTTGATTTCTGAACTCTCAATTCTATTCCATTGGTTTATATGCCTATCCTTATGCCAGTACCAGGATATTTTGATTACTGTGGTTTTGTGATATATTTTAGGTCAGGAAATGGGGCTCCTCCAAGTTCATTCTTCTTTTTCAAGATGGCATTATCTATTTAGGACACATATCCTTCCATATAAATTTGATGATTGACTTTTCCATTTCTGCAAATAAAGTTATAGGAAGTTTATTGGGATTTCATGGAATCCACAAGTTGCTATGGGTAGTCTTGGCAACATAACTTATTTAGTCTTCAAATCCATAAACAGGAAATACACTTCCATTTATTTAGGTTTTCTTTCATTTCTTTTAACCTTTATAGTTTTCTGCATGCAAGTCCTTTATATGTTTGTTAAGTTTAATTCGTAGATATTTAATTCTTTTAGTTGCTACTATGAATGGGTTTTTCTCTTGATTTCTTCTGATTTTTCATTGCTAGTGTATAAAAACACTACTGATTTTGAGTGTGGTACCCCACCACTTTGTTGAATTCATTTATTTGTACTAGGAGCTTTACTGTGGTTTTTTTCAGGAATTTCTGTATATAAGATCACAGCATTTCCATATAGGGAAAGATTTACTCCTTCTTTTCCAGTTCAGATGATTTTTGTTGCTTTTTCTTGCCTAATTGCTCTAACAAGAACTTCCAGTACAATATTAAGTAACAACAGTAACAGTGATCATCCTTGTTTTGTTCCTCATCTTAGAGGGAAAGCTATCAGTCTTTTAAACTATTAAGCAGGATGTTGGTTCTCAGCTTTTCATATATGTCCTATATCATGCTGGGGAAGTTTCCTCCTATTCTTATTGTCTTAAATAGTTTTATCAAGAAAAGGTACTGGATTTTGGTCAAATGCCTTTTCTGCATCAATTGAGATAATCATGTGTTTTTCCCTTCATTTTTTAATGTGGTATATTACATTACTTGAATTTTTTATGTTAAACCAACCTTGCATATCAGGCATAAATCCTACTTGATCGTGGTGTATAATTCTTTTTAATATGCTGTTGGACTCAGTTTGCTAGTATATTCTTGAGGATTTTTGCATCTATATTCATAAGACATATTCTTTAGTTTTCTTTTCTTGTGGTATCTTTATCTGGCTTCAGTATGAGGGTGAGGTTTGCCTTGTAAATGAGTTAAGAACTGTTCTCTCTTCAATTTCTTGAAAGAATTTGTGCATAATGGGTATTAAATCTTCTTGGAATCTTTGGTAGAATTCCCCTGTGAAGCCATCTGGTTCTGGGCTTCTCTTTGTTGAGGGGTTTACTGTTTCAGTCACTTTACTAATTACTGATTTGTTGAGATTTTCTATTTCTTCTTAAGTCAATGTAGGTAATATACATGTTTCTAAGAATTTTCCATTTCATCTATTGTATTTAATTTATTGGCATACAGTTATTTATAGTATCCACTTATAGTCCTTTTTTTATTTCAGTGGGGTTGGAAGCGCTGTTCCCCTTTTCATTTCTGACTTCCATTATTTGTATCCTCTTCCTTTTTTTCTTTTATTGATATTTTCAAAGAACCAACTTTTTTTGTTAGTAAAAAGAATTCATTGGGAAATGGGAGAAAAGAACAGAGCTTGCTGAGAAATGGAAAAGAAGGATGAAATACTCATCAAGATTTGATGCAGGGTCTTCTAGGCAGGGAGTGGGTTTTGACATGTGTGGTCACCTTTTAAGCTATTAATTATTCCTCCCTTGCTAATGCTAAGGGGAGGGGCCTCAGATGTTATTGACTACCTCACCAGTGGTGGGGGTCAATGGTGTGGCCTGTTTGGAATATCCAGGACCCCTCTCAATTATCGGACCATAAGGTCAAGGTCAAGGTGTTGGCAGGTTCTCACTGCCATGTTGTCTGTCAGCCAGGTTGCCTGCTGGGCCTGCTGCCTTTGCCCTTTCACTATACTAACTTGCCTCAACTCCTTCCTCAGCGAGTTCATGCCCTTATTCCTAAGGGAACTCTGAGGAGCATTGGTTATTCTTCTGTAGCTACTTCTTTTTGAAGAACCAACTTTTGATTTTGTTGATTCTATCTCTTATTGTTTTCTGTTTCATTTATCTCTGTTCTCATATTTAGTTCCTTTCTTCTGCTTACTTTGGGTTTAGTTTGCTTTTTTCCCCTACTTCTTCTACTTTTGAGGTTAGGTTACGGATTTGAAGTATTTTTTTCTTTTTCAATGTAAGCATTTAAATTTAGAGTGTGAGGTTTATGTCACTAAAATGTCTTGAGCCTGATAACTGCACTTAAGATGATTAAATAAGTGAATATCCTTCCTAAGAGACATAAAAGGAAGCATTGTGTTTGAGGATTACATGTACAACCTGCTTTCAAATGTTCAGATGGTAGACAGATAGATAGATAGATAGATAGATAGATAGATAGATAGATAGATGAATAGATAGATAATATAATGATATGACCAAAATGGAAAAAATGTTAAAATTTTTGGATCTGGGTATCTGGGTCCTTTGAGTGTGGGATTATGTTGGATTTCTCTGTATGGGGTTTGTGTTATTTCTGCAACCATCCTGTAGATTTTAAATTATGTCAAAATAAAAAGTTTTAAAAAAATAGTATGTTGCTAAAGAGTCAGATGCCAGCTAGCAATCCTTGTGATCAATGCAGCCCTTTTGTGAACGGTCAAGAGAAAGATGAGAATGAATCCAAAGATCACACAGACAGAATGTACATCCTCGAAATCTAAAGACTTTAGTATTCCAATATTTCTAAGTTAGTTTTTAAAGATGAAATTAGTAAAGTGAGTTGAATCTCTGTGCAGAGCCTGTCATAACCCCTCTCATACTCATAACACACATTCAAGGCCAGGCAGACACAAATTAAGGAGGGCACTGACAGTTGGAGTCTCATCTGATCACCATGGGTTGGCTTAGGTGTCCTAGGCCACAAAATGAAAAGTTTATGTGGCCAGCATTGGGGGTCTGCAAGTCCTCTACCATGAAACCTCCCAACAGATAATTCAGATGGTTACAGGTATGGGAAGACACTTACCTCTTTCTTTTCTAAGGCAGTCGGGAAAAATCTAGGGTGGCCATCCCTGCCAGCCTACAGAGCTTAGTCCATATCCCCTGGGTCATGACATGCGATCACTGATTTGTGGGTCAAGGTGTGGGAAAGATGGAGGTATTGTTTTTCTATACCCCTAACCCCACCTCCACTAAGGTCTGCCTTGGTTGCCAGGCAGTTGGAGGTTCTGGGCAGGATGCTCACCATGGGGTTCTATCTTTTGTTGTGGGAACAGGTTCCTGGCAACCTGAGGTGACTCAGCAGAGGCCTTGAGAGCATTGTATGGTCTACTGATAGTCATGATGCTCTGTGCAATCCTGATCTTGGTAACCTTGTGCCTGGTGTTGGCAGCTCTGCTAAAGGACTTTATACAAAGCCCAGATGTCCAGGGAATGCTGTGGAAATTGGTGGCTTGGATAGTTATAGTGGGGATTTTTATTATTAAATCTTATTATAATGGGAGGAGAGAAAAAAAAACTGGCCACTGACATTTCTGCTCTTCTAGAGGGAACACAACAAGTTGTTGATGTTTCACTACATTGAAAAATAATTTGGAGACCTTAACTCAGCTATAACGTAAGACAAATTCAAGAACGAAGTATCAAAAATTGTATATGTGAAACTCATGAATAAAGAACTGGAAATCTACAACTCTTCACTTGGGCTCAAAGTAGACGAGTCTAGAAAGTCATGGAAAGGAGAGACATCTAAATGTTTACAAGAAGTTCACCTGATGGTTGACACTATAAGCAAAACTCTCACCTTAGAAGACTTAACAAGGCAAATCCAACATCAAGTAGTTCCAACCAAATCATCCTTCAAAATCTCTCAGGCAAATATAGAACAGCTTCCCACATCCGTGACAGGAGCTTTGGAGGAAAATTCCAGGTTTGAAAGAAGCATAAAATTCTATCAGAGGAATCTCAAAAACCACAGTGTAAGCTGGGCACATTTACTAAAGAGAGAAAAATCTCAGGAAACTCTAAACTACCTATGGAACCAGTTCTTAGTAATAAAGTGGGTCAAATCAAACCTCCAGATGAGCATTTGCTTAAGATTTGTGATGCAGCTGCTGTTCTTGAGGAAAATAATATAGATCTTGGGAACATGGAATTGGATATACTGAAGACATCAGAAAATGGAGACCTCATAGTGGGAGAATCCAAAGGAATGTTGATTGATGCTGTGGAGTTAAATACTTACTTACAAAGTCTTAAGGAAAAAGAAAAGAAATGCATGCAAAATTAGAAGAAGAAATTAAAATAATCAGTGAACTTGAAAGTCATGTTGGAAGATTCCAAACTGAAAAAGCTTTGCTCGCTCCAGGTAGAACTCTCCTAACTGGAAGGGAGAGACAAAAGCTCCAACAGAAACTTCAAGTCCATCTGCATCAAGAAAAGGAGACAAGTTTTAATCGAATTGTCAAGTTAAAGAGAATTTACCACATAAAGATGGAGGAATATTTTTCCAAAGCAAATAAAGACATCAGCAATGGATGTGAAAAGCTGAAAACTTATAAAATTCAAGCAGAAATCATTGCAGAAAAAGTTGATAGAATCACTGAGTATTATGAAAGCCTTATTTCCCAGAGGCATAAAACTCATGATATGGAAATAAGAGCTGTGATACCTGGGAGAAACCTGTTTCAACTGAGAAAATAAAACACATCCATGGCACAAAAACTAATCAAGGAAAAACATGAAGTTTCTGAAAATTATCATTCCACCTCTCGTGTTTCAAATGGAGCACTTGGCAGAGTCCTGGAACCACAACCAGGAACCCTCTGGATCAACAGTTTCCCAAGGAAGGAGGAACATCAGGCTGAAATGGTAAAGCCATGCCCTGTGTAAACCAGTTACCACACCCTGGGGTCCGAAGTTGGGTCCACCCCATCCAGTCAGCAGGTGCCACAGGAGGTCAAGACAGATCTTGTCTTGTAGCTCCTCTCACAAGCAGAAGCAGCTCAATAGAATCTTCTTCAACCCTCTCACATGATAGGGGAGCAGTCAACCCAGGCTCTGTTCTTCCACATTGCTCTCCTGTCAAATGTCAGAGGTTAAGAAGGAGTCCCAGGAGGAATGTTCTGAGAAGATGATATGCTGTGCTTCCTCCTATTCTGGAAAGTGAGGAGGAAACTCCCCAAGAGTCCATTTACTAAGAGAATTCCTTGGCTCAACATTAATCTCCACTGGTAACAACAATGTATCAACACCAATCTTTTGACTCCAGCTTCTGTTTATATAACCCGGAAACAAATGTAGCACCTGCTCTGTGGATCCTGATTCCAACGAGTCTACTTTAAATCCCACAACAGCAAGACCTTTTAGTCTCAACTGATACATTTTATTTTTTCTCATTTAGTCTTATTCTATTAAGAGTATAAAAATGGCATAATTGGATATTTGATAAGTTATAGCTGTTAGTATATTTCATAACTGTATTATATAATATGAATCTATAAATTTATTCTATTCTATTTAAATATTGTTTAGACTAATTATTCTATTTAATTTTTTTTCTTTTTTTAATTGACTTTGTAATAATATTACATTAAAAATATATATGTGAGGTCCCATTCAACCCCACCCCCCAGCCCCCCTCTCCCCCCCCCCAACAACACTCATTCCCATCATCATGACACATCCATTGTATTTGGTAAGTACATCTTTGGGCACCTCTGCACCTCATAGACAATGGTTCACATCATGGCCCATACTCTCCTCCATTCCATCCAGTGGGCCCTGTGAGGATTTACAATGTCCAGTGATTACCTCTGAAGCACCATCCAGGGCAGCTCCATGTCCCAAAGACGCCTCCACCTCTCATCTCTTCCTGCCTTTCCCCATACCCATCGTCCACCATGTCCACTTTTCCCAATCCAATGCCACCTCTTCTATGTGGACATTGGATTGGTTATTTAATTTTATATCTCGGTAAGTTTAGCTTGTCATTTGTAACATCAGCTGTAGTAGAGTTTCATATGAGAATGTTTATTTCTGTATATCAAGGAGTCAATACCCTCTGGTTATAACATTAATGAAATTTACTATTATAAAATTTATATAATTAATAAAACAAAGTTCATATAGCTTCTGTGTGCTGTTTTGATTAAACATCAGAACATGGGATGTGTTTATCAATAATATGCAACTTAATCCATTTTACTTACTAGAAAGACCTATGTTTCCTGAACAGTAATTCATCATGTGGTGGCCTTTATTTATTTGTCATATTTCTGTATGTCTGCATTTCTTTAAAGGTATTCTGGAAGAAGTCTATCAGGCACATGAAAAATGCTTCCACATGGACAACATATTTATCCTGTATTTAGGTCCCATGATTTCAGGGAAGCACCTGCCTTATTCATCCTTGTTTACCCAGCATCAAGAGTAGTTCCTGATAGGAACAAGGACCCATAAATAATTGTTAAATAAATGACAGGAATCAGTTTTTTAAGTGTGCAATACTTTCACTCATCTTTCTGAACCCATTCATTTCCTTTCTCTAAAATATGTATAACAGCTTTATTGTTATTTATTTTTTATTTATGATTCACATACTGTCATAGATTGAATTATCTACCCCAGAAAAACAAAACCACATTCCCAATACCAGTCCTGTTGGCCTGAACCTATTGTAAATAGCACCTTTTGGAGATGTTATTTTTTATTAAGATGTGGCCAACTGAATCAGGATGGGTCTTAATCCTATTTTTGAAGGCCTTATAAAGACAAAGTCATGGGGAGAAGCAGGAAGTCAGCAGGAACACCCAGATATGAAAAGAGAGAATACACCTTTGGGCTTGGAAAGCCAAGGATCCCAAGAATTTTCAGATTGCCAGCCAGCCAGAATGCTACAAACTCTCAGAGGAGGCAAGCCTTCCAACCTCTGAAACGTTCAGCCAGTAAATTCCTGTTGTCAAGCCAACCTATTCTGTGGTATTTGCCATAGCAGCTGTGAAAACTAAGACACATATCATACAATTCATTTAAATTGTAAAATTCATTCTTTTTAATACAGTCACAGAGGTGTGCAACCATTATCACTGTCAATTTTAGAACATTCTCATTACTAAAAGAAACTCTTAAATTAGCAGTCCCTCCCCATTTCTCTCCAAGTCCCCTAGTCCTGTGTAAACTTTAGTGCTTTCTATCCCCATAACTAAACCTCTTTTGGACAATTCATATGAATAAAATAATACAACATGAGGTATTTGGTAGAAAAATATTTATAAAATTATAGGGCATGAGTTGAATGATTTTAAGACAGCTCTTACAAGGCAGAGGAGTGTGTGGTTATGGGCAGAAATTATTTAGATTGGGGAGTGTAGCAAGGACACTTTGTTGAAGAGAGTCTTGATGGGCAAGCTTTTTGTCTTGATTCTTAAGCCATTTAGATTTTTCACAGTTTTAATTTCCAAGAGCAAGTATTCATGGAGCATCCATTTACACTACTTTGGCTTAGTCTCAGTATTGTTTAACATAAGAGAATTATCTTGGCTTTAGTTATTAAGCCCTTTAATTTTTTTCCAACAAGATATCATTTTTATTTGTGTTATCTATATTAATTAGTGCCTCCTCATAATATACGACAAGGATGTGTTGTTTCTGATTTTAAAATAAATGCTTCCAGTAATTCCCTATTATACTCTTGGGTTTATTTAAGGATTCTATAATTAGTGAGTTTTCTTTTCTATTATACTTTTTATCTTTATTTTTATTACATATTTATTTTTATTACTACATGCATATTGTGTTATTTGGAATATTCAATTAAATATCCATTATGGATTGCATCCTTTATTATTATAAAGTATGCATCATCATTTCTTGGCTTTTTTTTTTTGTCTTTTGGTTTTCCCTTTTTGTATTGCCCTATATTCATCTTTTGGGAGCACCCCCTCCAACTCTAAATTGACATGGCTTAAGTCAGTTTATTCCACATGTGGCTCCAGGATGGTGATACCTTCCAAGTGTGACTGGTCAAAGTATGTGTAACTGCAGCAGGGATACAAATAGAAACAAAACCATAAAAGTGAGCAAGAGCACAGGGGAATTTGATCAAAGAGAAATAGATAGACTCTCCAATTTTTTTTTTTGTGCTAAACTGGAAATTGATACTCTTAGAACCAATGGTGTTGGGTACTTCCTGCCTTAGAAAGAAACCAATATAGATGTAAGCGTCAGAGAGAAGTAGATAGATCCTTACAACATTCCTGAGGAACTAGATCAAGTCACAACTTCAGTTATCAGTACCTTTTGACATTTAATCAATGTGATCCAATAATTACACTGCTTTGGGGTTGATTTGTGTTATTTACCACTAAAACTACCCATTCCAATACAAGCAGCAGTTTTTCTAGGATCCTACTTTCCCCCTCAGTGTCAAAGATGTCTTCCACAGAACACATATCATTTTAAAATTCATTGAAAGTCTTTGGTTAACTTCCAGAATTCTAAAAATGTTGACTCTGACAACTTTTGCTGGGCTTTTTTTAGCTTTTATGGTGGGGTAAATTTTCAGAGGCTCTTAATCCACCATTTTGCTGATATCCTATACAAGATTGTTTATCATAGCATTGTTTATAATACAAAAAAGAAGAAGCATACAAATGCTAGTCAACTCATTAAACAACATATGAAGCCTTTAAAATAATCATATATGGAAATATTTGTGATATTTTTATCATGACTCAAGATTCAAGAAAATAACTTAAGCAACAATTATTGCTCACTTTCACATGTCAAACATGTAATACATGCTTTGCATGCATAATCCCATTTTATTTTCACAACAATGCCATGAGGAAGATATTAAGATATCTATTTTACAGGTGATGAGACTGAAGCTTAAGGTTAAGTAGCTTTTCCAAGGTCAGAAAGGGAGCGAATGTCGGATCAAGTATCCAAACTGAGGTATGTATGACTCTAACAATGTCTCAATGACCAAAACTCTAATCCTCTAGATCACCCCCACTCCTTTCTTCCATGCAGCCCTAGAGACTCTTGCATTTCCTCACAAGGTAGATATATCCATTTATCATAACTATTTAACTGTTAGACCTCCCATTAAAATATGGGCTTCCTGAAGAGATGAGCTGTCTATCTTGATCATTACTATGTCTCACAGATCAGGCACTCAACATGAATTTAATAATTATTTTTCAGTTATCAACACCAAATAAGTAAATGAGTTAAAGGGTATGTAAAATTTTTATTAGTTTTGTGGTTGGTAGCATCATCAAAATTGTATTCAATGATAAAATGCACTACTGGCAGATGAGAAGAAAAAGCATTTGAATTGTCTACATGATATTATTACCATGAAACATTCTTCAAGATTCCTAATAAAATAGGAAGTCTTAAGAGAGACTATTTGAGAGACAGATATACATTATAATAAGTGCGGTTTAGGGTGCAAACTATAAGGTGAGTTAATATCTAAGAGACAGAAAATGCCTCTCTGGTGAAAAGATGATGTTAAAATTGTGACCTAAATATAAATCGCCAAGGCAGCAAAAGAGAAAATTACCAACTGAGACAATAGCACATGCAGTTCTACTGGGGTATGAGAAAATGTAATAAACTTGAGGTACAAAAAAGAAGGGAATATAAGAGGTGGAAAAGAAAACTGAAGTCTGAGGAGTAAGAAATGGCTCCCAAGGTTACATGGGGTCTTTATATGTTATTTTAAGTATTTTGGATATGCTTATAAAGACAGTGGAAGTCACTGAATGGGTTTAAACAGATAATTAACATTCCTAGAATTACATTTTTAAAAGAGAAACCTGGCTGCACTGATACTGTAGAAATAAAAGAGATCACAAGAGGATACTATGAATAACTACACCAAAAAACTAGATAATGTAGGTGAGATGGAAAAATTCCTAGAAACACACAACCTACAATGACCCTAGAAGAAATAAAGTACCTCAGCAAGCCACAAGTGAAGAGACTGAAACAGATATCAAAAACCTCCCAAAGTTGGGACTGGATGGCTTCATAGGAGAATTCTACCAATCATTCAATCTAAAACCAATCTTTCATAAGCTCTTCCAAAACATTGAACAGGAAAGAATACTACCAAAGTTGTTCTATGAAGTCAACATCACTCTAATACCAAAACCAGATAAAGATACTACAAGCAAAGAAATTTACAGACCAATATCTTTAATGAATATAGATGCAAAATACTTGCAAACAGAATCCAAAGGCACATTAAAATAATTATACACCCTGATCAAGTAGGTTTTATCCAAGGTATACAAGGGTGGTTCAACACAAGAAAATCAGTTAATATAATAAATAACAATGATAAAATTGAAGAAAAATCACATGACAATCTGAATTGATACATAAAAGGCATTAGACAAAATACAACATCCTTTTTGATAAAAATATTCCACAAGTTAAGAATAGAAGGAAGCATTTTCAATATGGTAAAGTACATATATAAAAAGGCTACAGCTAGCATTGTACTCAATGATGGAAGACTGAAGGCTTTCTCACTGACCAGGAGCAAGACAAGGATGCCCAGTGTCACAACAGTTAGTCAATATTGTGCTAGAAGCTCTAGCTAAAGCAATTAGGCTAGATAAAGAAATTAAAGAATCCCAAATAGAAAAAGAAGTTAAATTCTCCCTATTCACTGATGATATGATTCTATATTTAGAAAACCCTTAAAAGTCCTTAAAAAAGTGACTAGAACTAATAGATGAGTTCAGCAAAGTTGTGGGATACAATATTACTATGCAAAAAATAATAGAATTTCTATACAACACTGATGAGCAAACAAGAAAATCAGAAAAAAGTTTCTGTTTACAACAGCAACTAAAAGAACAAATATTTAAGAGTAAACTTAACTGAGGACATAAAGGACATATATTCAGAAAATTACAAAACATCACTTAAAGTTACTGAAGAAAACTTAAATGGAGATTCCATGTTCATGGACTGGAAGACTAAATATTAAGATGTTAATTCTACCCAAACATATTTACAGATTCAAGGCAATCCCAATAAAAATACTAACAGACTTGTTTGCAGAAATGGAAAAGCCAACTATCAAATTTATTTGGAAGGATAAGGGACCCCAAATAGACAGAAATGTCTTTTAAAAAAAGAAGAATGAAGTTGGAAGATTCTCACTTTCCAACTTTAAAACATTTTACTTACCTACAATGGTAAAAGTAGCATGGTACTGGCATAGAGACAGAGAGATTGACCAATGAAACCAAACTGAGGACACAGAAATCACCCTCACATCTACAGTGAAGTGATTTTTGAAAAGACTGTCAACCCCTCCCAGCTGAGTCAGAACAGTCTATTCAATAAATGGTTCTGGGAGACCATTCTGGGTATCTCGTAATCAAAAGAAAGAAAGAAGACCCCTATCCCACACCTTATACAAAAATTAACTCAAAATGGATCATGAACCTAAATATAAAATTGATAATCATAAATTCCTACATGAAAATTTAGGAAAACATCTTCAAAACTTTGTGGTAGGCAACAGTTTCTTAAACCTTATAATCAAAGCATGAGCAACAAAAGAAAAAATAGATAAATGGGTCTTCCTCAAAATTAAGCAATTTTGCACCTCAAAGAACTTTGCCAAAGGTTGAAAAAGCAATCCACTTAATGGGAGAAAATATTTGGAAATCACATATCCAATAAGGGATTAATATCCATGATATACAAAGAGATGCTAAAATTCAGTATTAGAAAGACAAACTACCTGATTAAAAAATGACAAAAGACCTGAATAGACAATTATCCAAAGAAGAATCACAAGTGGTGAAAAAAACATGAAAAAATGTTCGACTTCATTAGTTGTAGCAGTTTGATACAGTTATGAATTCCAAAAATAGATATTGGATTATGTTTGTAAACTGGTTTGTACCTAGGCATGATAAAATTATGATTAGGGCTTTGATTGGACCATGTCAGTAGGGCATTGGCATGGCAAAGGACAGAGTTGGAGCATTTTGATGTTGAGGTTTTTAATGTTGGAGTTTGATGCTGAAGTCTTTTTAATTTATTTATTATTATTTTACACTTTTTAAATTAAAGTTAATAGATTGCAAAGACTGTTACATTAAAAAACATAAAAAACATAAGAGCTTCCCATATACCTCACTCCCCACCACTCAGCCCATTATTTTTGTAATTTGTATTTTTTTGAAAATAAATGCATCACAAAAAAAGTTACATTAAAAAATATAAGAGGTTCCCATATACCCCAACCCCCCACAACACTTCTCTCCCACCAACAACCTCCTCCATCATTGTGGCACTCTCATCGCACTTGGTAAACACATTTTGGAACACTGCTGCTTCACATAGATAATAATTTACTCTGTAGTTCACACTCTTCCCCAGTATATTCAGTGGGCTATGGCAAGATATAAAAAGTCTAGCATCTGACCCTGCAATATCATTTAGGACAACTCCAAGTCCCAAAAATGACCCCACATTGCATCACTTCTACCCTTTCCCTGCCCTCAGCAACTACTGTGGCCACTTTATCCACCTGAATACTACAATTTCTTCTATTACTAGTCACAATAGTTTTATACTAGAATATCAGTAAGTCCTCTCTAATCCATATTTTTTTCCTCCAATCTGTGGACCCTGGGATGGTGATGTCCCACTCCACCTCTAGATCAAGAGGGGGCTTAGAATCCACATGGATGATGGATGCAATTCCTCTGCTTGTAGTTGTTGGCATTCTTAATTCCCTGGTGTGGTGGTTCACCATCTTCACCTCCCTGATAGCTGACCTGGGCAAGCCCAATGAACCAGAGAGTAGGAGTTGCAACTCTGCTGAGGCTCAGGGCCCAGAAAGCACATGGGCAGTCCAGAGATTCACATCCTCAGAGTATGCACCATCCCTAGCACCAACCACAGGTTCAGTAAAAGTGACAGAAGACGCATGTGTAGGAAGGTCACATCTGAGTCCAGCTTCATCACACAGAGCACAAATTCCAAAGTAGGGCCCTCTGACATGGCACAGAACTCCAAATCCATCTGCCATGACCATATACCCTGTGCATCCCCATAGCTTTCAGGAGAACCAGAACCTAGGGTTGTATCTACTTTGGCTTTCTCTGGGGTCCTCCTGAGGTGTGCATAAGCGTGACCCCTCTGATGACCTCCCAGCTCTTTTTGGAAGATTCTTAGACATTTAAACTCATTTGTCTTTGCCAAAATCCCACTTTTATTCTAGGTCAAAAAACAGTTTTTAACTCTTGATCCAACATGTAGGCTGAGATATTCTGCTGGTCAGTGTTGACCCTTTTATTCAAGGTTTCTTTCTGATTGGAACACCAGTTAGTGATTGGTAGTAATCCCTCGGCACTAGGGAGGCTCATCCCTGGGAGTCATGCTCATGCTGGGGGTAAGGTAATGCATTTACATGCTGAGTTCGGATTAGAGAGTGGCCACATTTGAACAACATGGAGGCTTTGAGGAGGTAACTCTTAGACACCCTGCAGCTCTAGGCCTAGTTCATATTTCAGGTACGCAGGCTCATAAGCATAGTCATCAGTATCAAGAGCTCATTATTGGACCATCCTTCATTGTTGGTCTTTGTCAATCCACTTGGGAGATTATTGTTTTTCCATTGGGGAATGTGACAGAGCTCTCCAGGTAGGAACTCAGCACTCCCTCAATTGGAGTTTGTAATTGTAACTACTATTAAAAAAACCCAAATATATCAGAACATTTTTATGTCCCTTATGTTCATGCCCTGGAGAAATCCCCCAAATCAGGTGACCCCCATCAATAACACCCCACACCAGTGTTCCTCTCCTGCCAATAGTCGAACCTCTCTGTGGTCCAAACCTTCTTCAACAATGAAGTTTAATGTATTGCCAAATTCAATTAATAGGAAATTTAAATATAGTGATGGGTTTAAAAGTTTAGAAATAGAATAATTTAGAAATACTAAAATAAAGTAAAAATAAATTGGTGTATTAATAAAATGAAAAATATTATAAAGCTTTGTTTCAAACATTTTGCCTTTCATCACTGTAATAGGTGTTGCCATGTATGTACAGTGGCAAGGCACTTTCTTTCATTTCTTCCTCAGTATCTACATCCTTTCTTTCTTTTTTCCCCCTAATGTTTAATTTTGTCTTCAAAAAAGGTTTAGATCACAGCAATTCACATACACAATATAGGGAACTCCCATATATTTAACATCAAACCCTTTTTCTCTTTACTCAGCAATGATCTTTTTACATGTTCATGTTATATTTGCTGCAGCTGAGGTACAGATTTTGAAACATAGCTATCAAACATGGTTTCATTTTGGTTTACATTATGGTTTTTATTTTAGACTGCACAAATTTCTAAATTTTTAAATTTAAAACATTATGGTTTACATTTTAGCATATAGACTTTTATACATGTTTGGTGTAAGTTAACATGTCCTATATCCATCATTGCATGATCTTGTGGAGTGCTTCCATTGCTCCTCAGTTACCCTGCTTCCATCTGTTCTATAACTCTCTCCCCCTTCCCTCAGGGCCCACAGTGATAATCAATTTTCACTACTTGAGGGACAAGATTTACAGATACTACAACAATGCTGAGGGCTTGGCATACTAGATTGTCCTAACTAATTGGGAGCCACCAATTCTCTCGAGAGACATAATTCTCTCTATTTGGGAACACCAGGTCTCCCCAGGTTATGGGTATACCTCCACACTCAATGATATAATACACTATGACAAAATGAGCACTCACACTCTCCCTAGAAGCTTGCCCCTGTACGAGATGCCCCCCTTAAGCACCTTAAACACATAATCCCTCCTTATTATATTTTCTAAAGAGTTTTCTCAACATTATAGTTTCAAACATATACCTGACATTCTCCCATATTCAACTGTTCCCCCAAGCCTTCCCCCAAATTCCTTGGGCCATCTGATCCTTCCTCCCAACCCTAGCCCCACCCAAAGTTATCCCTATGCCCCATCTTTTCCCTTCCCTGTACAAATACTTACCTCCAACTTATCATAGACTTCACCCATGTAGGCATCAGCTTGCAACCTTCCTCTCCCCCACAAATTCCTTTAGCCTACCTTCCAGTCTCTAGCTCTCTGAGACCGCTCAGTTTGCTGGTTTCATATCAGAGAATTCATACAGTATTTGACCTTCAATGTCTGGCTTGCTTCACTCAACATATTGTCCTCAAGATTCATCCATGTGCTTGTACTGTATTCCTTCTTAAAGCTGAGTAGTATTCTATTGTACATATATTCCACATTTTATTTGTCCATTCATCTGTTGATGGGCTTTTGGGTTGATTCCAAGTTTTGGCAATAGTGAATAATGCTGCTATGAACATTGATATGCATATATTGGTTTGTATTCTTATCTTCAGTTCTTCAGTGGAATTGCTGGGTCATATGGAAAATCTATAGCTAACTTTTTGAGAAAACACCAATCTGTCCTCCAGAATGGCTGGACCCTTCTGCATTCCGACCAGCAGTGGATGAGTGCTCCCATTCCTCCACATTCTCTCCAGCACTTGTAGTCTTCTTTTTTTTGATAGCTGCCAGTCATATGTTAGTAAGATTGTATTTCATTGTAGCTTTGATTTAGACCCTAAGTCCCTGCTGGATTTTTTCTTTTTATCAACCAATTCTATTATCTGTTTGATTTCAGATATGCTGTGTTCCACATCACTAATTTTTGCCTCTACCTCTTCAAATCTACTGTTATTTGCTGAGTTTGTATTTTTTTATTTCTTGGATTGTGCTGTTCATCCCCATCGTTCCATTATCTTTTTGTGCATGATTACAATTTCTTCTGTATGCTCTGTAAGTGTTTTTTTTTAAGATTTACTTTTTATTTATTTCTGTCTCCTTCCCTCCCCCACCCCAGATATCTGTTAACTGTGTCCATTTGCTGTGTGTTCTTCTTTTTGTCTGCTTATGTTGTTGTCAGCAGCATGGGAATCTGTGTTTCTTTTTGTTGTGTCATCTTGCTATGCCAGCTCTCCATGTGTGTGGTGTCACTCCTGGACAGGCTGCACCTTCTTTTGCATGGGCTTCCTTATAGGTCACACTCCTTGCACGTGGGGCTCTCCTATGTGGGGGATGCCCCTGCATGACAGGGCACTCCTTGTGTGCACCAGCACTGCACATGGGCCAGCTCCACATGGGTCAAGGAGGCCTGGGGTTTGAACCATGGACCTCCCATGTGGTAGGCAGATGCCCTATCCACTGGGCCAAGTCTGCTTCCCAAGTGTTTTCTTAATATGCTGAATCTCTTCCTTCACTTCATTGAATTGGTCCATGATGAGCTTGAGAGCTTTAATTATTTGTTTGGTTTTCCACTTTTCTTCCTGGTTTTTAGTTTGTTCATTGGATTGGGCCATGTTTTCCTGATTATTGGTATGGTCTGTAGTTTTTTTTTGTTTTTTTGTTTTGTTTTTTTTTTTGCTGTCTGGTCATCATTTTATCTTGTTGGCCTTATTCAGTTGATTATTTTCTTCATCTCTGGATTTAATTAGTTGTTTTATGTGTGTGTGCTAAGTTTTTGTCTTTGCCACTTTGTTCTTCTTATTCTATTTCCTTGTTGTTGGCTAAGTTCCCTTGAAGGAAAATATTAGGGTCAGAGAAAGTAAATGGGGTAAGAAAATAAAATGTAATAGTATTGCTAGTGAATGTCAGCAGAAGAACCACGTGAGATCTAGGAGGATGGATATTTAACTCACATAAGCTGTGTATAGTTATAATCTAAAAAAGTGGAGCACCTATAATGAGATAGTAAACTGAATATGGGGAGGAATATAGTATGAATTAAAAGGCCAGTGTGGTGAGGAGAGAGGGAAAGAGAAAAGAAAGGATAGTAATGTAAAGAGTGAATAAAAGATAGAAAACAAATTAGAGATATTAGATATAAAATGTCAGAAATATTGGGGGGCTAAACAAAGAGAGGTGGAATGTAACAGAAACAATAAAGGATGGAGGATAGAATGAGGTAAAGGAAAGGGGATACTGTTAGTAACCAAAATCAGTACACAGAGAATAGAGAAAATTAAAGATGAGGAAGCACAGCAAATAAGAAATGTTGCCTGCAGCACTTAATATAAAAAAAGAAAAAAAGTTTCATAAAAGCAAGAAAAAAAAAAAGGAGAAAGGAAAAAAAGAGGGGCCATGGGGTGATAAAGAGGAAAGAAAAACAAGGAAACAACCGAAAAGACCAGCTAAGGCCTCAGGCAAGGAATCCTCTTTGCAATTGAATAAACTGCCTAGGAGTCTGACCTTCCCCTTTTCTCCCTTCCTCACTTCCCTCTCTCCCAGGGCAATATGAAGGGTATGTGAGGGCTCCTGTAGGAAATTCAAATGGGTCCCTGGTGAACCAACTCACCCGAGAAAATAATTTTTCTTAATTTCTTGAGAGAGAGCACCCACCCCTTGTCAGGAACCCTAAATATGCTATTGGAAGCCTGCATAGTACATCCTACTGTCCCTCTCCCTTAGGTGTACTATGGGGAGCTAGTTAATTTTCTGACTACTCCTTCTCCTAGACCAAGTTTCCTATCCCAGGGCAGTTAGGTAAATCAGGGTCTCTCAGCAGATTCACCTCTTCTTTCTTCTTACGCTCTCCCCAAGTCAACTGATATGCTCCTCCAAACAATAAAAGGGGGAGACCAGAAAATTGAACCTACATTCTTTGGGTCCCCCTGAACCTCCTGCTTACACCCTCCCACTCCTGGAGTTAGTCTCAGACCAGAGAGGTAGGATAATGCCAGATTTCTGGGAGTGCTGGGCTCAGAAAACAAAGGCCTGAGAGAATGTGGACTTGGGGTATGTAGGTATGTGAAGTGTGGGTTGTGGGGGTTCAGGGATCATGGGCTTGGGGTTCATGCATTTGGGGAACATGGGGCTTGGGAATGCTGGCACATGACTCCAGCTTTCCTGGAGTGCTATGCCCTCAGCCCTAGGGGGCTTCCCTAGGGGGAAGAGATTTACCTTCCCAGGGCTTCCAAGTTCAGTGTTAGAAACTCACAATTCTACCTTGAGCAAGCACTAATTATGCTGCAGTCTCTCCAGATCAATGCCCAGACATCCCCTGCCATGTAGGTTCCTGAAACAGCCTGCTCCAGCAGAATTGTCACCATACAGCCTGTCCTTTACAGGAGAGATGACGACAGTGTACTTACTCAGATGTCATCTTGCCCTGCCTCCTGATGCTGAAGTCTCAAGCTGGAGCCCCAGGAAGTAAGCACACAGAGGAAAGAGAAGCAAGCCCCAAGCAGAGAAGTACACTGAGTCCAGAAAGAACCAAGCCCTGGGAAGAGAGGAACACAGGAAGGCTGAACCCTGGCAGACATCAGCAGCCATACTGCTCCAACACGTGGAAATAGACTTTGGTGAGGGAAGTAACTTATGCTTTATGGCTTGGTGTCTGTAAATTCCTATGCAAAACAAATACCCTTTATAAAAGCCAGCAGATTTCTTATATTTTGCATTAGCACCCCTTTGGCTGACTAATACACTAGTGATTAGGAAAATGAACATCAAAACTACAATGAGATATCATTTCACACCTATTAGAATGGCCATTATTAAAAAGTTGGAAAACTAAAAGTATTGGAAAGAATGAGGCTAGATAGGAAAGCTTATTCTTTGTTAGTGGGCATGTAGAATGGTACAGCCACTCTGGAGGACTGTTTGGCATTTTCCAAGGAAGTTTAATATAGACTTGCCATGTGACCCAACAATATCACTACTAGGTATAGACTCAGAAGAATTGAGAGAAGTGACATGAACAGAAGTCTGCACGCTGATGATCATAGTGTTACTATTCACAGTTGTCAAAAGATGGAAACATCCCAGGTGTCCATCAACCAATAAATGGTTAAATTGTGTATACACACATTGGACTATTATGCAGCTGTAAGAAGAAATGAAGTCATGAAGTGTACTTACAACATGAATGAACCTGGAGGACATTATGTCAAGTGAGGTGAGCCAAACAAAAAAGGACAAATACTATATGATTGTGCTATTATGAGCTAAATATATTATGTAATCTCGTGGAGTTAATAATTAGAATATGGGTCACCAGAAACTAGAATAAGGGTAGAGAATGGAAAGCTGGATGTTAATCTGTGCAGAATTGGTAAAAAGGTAGTTTGCAAATTTTTAGAAATGAATAGAAATGTTGAAAGCACATCATAGTGTTTTTAACTAGCATAGATAAGGGTATGACAGTGGTTGAAAGAGAAAGTCTAAGGACAAGTATATTAGTAGCAGGAAAGCTAAAAAACTTAATATGGAACTTTTTTCTTTCTTTCTCTACATTAAAATGTCCCTATAGTCTTGGCAGATGGCTCTGGTGTTCAGTGCCATGTCGATGGGACCTACTTTGGAATTTGTGTTCCTCAGTGTCATGAAGTTGGACTCAGATGTGAACTTTCTACACATGCCTCTTCTATCACTTTTACTGAACCTGTGGTTGGTGCTAGGGTT
Organism: Dasypus novemcinctus; assembly: GCF_030445035.2. Classification (NCBI taxonomy): domain Eukaryota; kingdom Metazoa; phylum Chordata; class Mammalia; order Cingulata; family Dasypodidae; genus Dasypus; species Dasypus novemcinctus. Next base: position 1,763,113 of record NW_026688125.1, on the reverse strand, counting down.
GGTGTATACTCAGGAGACTTGAATCTCTGGACTCTCCATGTGGCAGCTGGGCACTGAGCCTCAGCAGAGTTGCAACTCCTACTCTCTGGTTTGTTGGACTTACCCAGGTCAGCTAACAGGGAGGTGAAGATGGTCAACCACCACACCAAGGAATCAAGAATGCCTACAACTGCAAGCAGAAGAATTGCATCCATCATCCATGTAAGATCTAAGCCCCTTCTCAATACAGAGGTGGAGTGGACATCACCATCCCAGGGTCCACAGGATGGAGGAATAAAATATGGATTAGAGTGAATTTACTGATATTCTACTATAGAACTCTTGTGACTAGTAATGGAAAAAATTGTAGCATAGATGTGGAGAAAGTGACCATGGTAGTTGCTGAGGGCAGAGAGAGGGAAGAAGAGATGTGAGGTGAGGGCTTTTCTGGGACTTGGAGTTGTCCTAAATGATATTGCTGGGATGGATGCTGAACATTATATATCTTGCTACAACCCACTGAATGTACTGGGGGAGAGTGTAACCTGCAATATTATCCTTGTGGTACAGCAGTGCTCAAAAATGTATTCACCAAATGCAATGAATGTGCCACAATGATGAAAGAGGTTATTGATGTGGGAGAAGTCAGGTGAGGGGATGGGATATATAGGAACCTCTTGTTTTTTTAATGTAACATTTTTTGAACTCTATGTATCTTCAAAAATACAATTAAAATTGATGGGGGTGGGGGGTGGAGAGTGGGATATATGGGAACCTCATGTTTTTTAATGTAACATTTTCTGTGATCTAATAAACTTGAAAAAAGGTAATGAAAAAATTAAATTAATTTTTAAAAAATTGTAGTGCAAACCATAATGTAAACTATAGACGATGCTTAGTAGTGATATTTCAATATTTATTCATCAATTGTAACAAATGTACCACAGTAATGAAAAATGTTATTAATAGGGGAAATTTTGATAGAGAAATGGGGTGGGGTATATGGGAATCCCTTATATATTTACTTTTTAAGATTTATTTTATTTATTTCTCTCCCCTTCCCACCCCCTGCCCACCCGCCCACCCCAGTTGTCTGTTCTCTGTGTCCATTTGCTGCATGTTCTTCTTTTTGTTTGCTTCTGTTGTTGTCAGCAACATGGGAATCTGTGTTTCTTTTTGTTGCATCATCTTGTTGTGCCAACTTTCCATGTGTATGGTGCCATTCCTGGGCAGGCTGCACTTTCTTTCATGCTGGGTGGCACTCCTTGCACATGGGGCTACCCTATGCACAGCATGGCACTTCTTGCATGGCATGGCACTCCTTGCGTGCATCAGCACTGCACATGGGCCAGCTCCACATGGGTCAAGGAGGCCTGAGGTTTGAACCGTGGACCTCCCATGTGGTAGATAGATGCCCTATCCACTGGGCCAAGTCCACTTCCCCCCTATATATTTGATGTAAATTTCATGTAACCTATACCTTCTTTTAAAATAAAAGAAAATTGTCAGAAGAAAAAATTGTCATTCCATTATTTTCTGGCTTGCAGATGTCATTATCAGAAGATATTTTCACCCTTAAGTTTTTATTCAGTTGATAATATGTCTTTCATTTTACATTGCTGTGTATAAGATTTTTATCTTTATCATTGTTTTCTTGTGAATTTGATTGTGATGTGCATTGTTATTATTTTATGGTTTTCTGCTTGAAAACATTTTTTCATCAAATTTAGAAAAATCTGTTTTTGTTCTTCCTGTATATTTCCTTTCTATGTCCATCCTATTTCTTTCTAAGTACACAAAAATATATACTTAATATTTTATTACATTTCTTTAAGTTATTTTTCTTTTGATGATTCTTTTTAGGGATCGTATCTATTACTACATACTCATGTTCACTTATCTTTTCTTCTGTGGTCCTATTTTCCATTTTAGATACTGTATTTTCATTTCTAGATTATTTTTTAATATTTTATATTTCTCTTATGATTTTTTCCTCTGCCTTTTTAATCCTATGAATTCTTTCATCTCTGTCATTTATGTGTCCCTTTGTAATAATTAATTTATTTAACTCTCAGAAATGTTTATTTTCATGCCTAGTAATTTTTATCTGATACTGGATATTTTCAATTTTATGATGCTTAATGTTAGATGTTAGACTTCTTGTATTCTTTTATATATTGATGGTCTTTCTCTGTGATTTAGTTAAATTAACTGAGTTAATTAGACCTTTTCAATTCTTGTTTTATGCTTTGTTAGGATTGGCACAGAGCAGTCTTTATTGCAGAGCTAATTTTATTGCAGAACTAATTAAGTGACCTCAAGTATTTCTTAAGAGTTTCACTAGTGGCCCAGACTTTGGAGGCAAGGCAGATCCAAAAATCTTTTGTTCCTGGGGAACATCCTAATATATTATAGTAGGAGGAAGAACAGGTAAAGCAGAGAGTACCTGAAAAGGATTGAAATTCTGATTATTCTCTTTTCTTTGGTTCAATCCAAGACCTAATCTCAATTCTACTGACTTTCCAATCCCTTGCTTTTGTTAACACTAGTTTGACATTGTGTAAAAATTTCAATTAAAAGGAGGAAAACACTGAAACAATAGACTTATCCAGAAACAAGATTATTCACACTTTACTACTTCATTCACATGAAATTCTAGAGAGGCAAAAGTAACATATGGTTGGCAGATATCACATCAGTTGTTAAATGAAAAGGTTCACATGGGAATTCTCTGGAGATGATAAGACAATTGACTAGGGGAGGTGGTAACATGGATGTATGTATTTTTCAAAATTCATTTGTCTATACACTGGAAATGGGTGCATTTGAAATATAAAATTACCTCAACTGAGTTGGCTTAAATTGAAAAAAAATGAATACATAAGGAATATCAAAATTAGAGATGTCTACCTCAATTGAGTTGGCTAAGAATGAAAAAAATGAATACATAAGGAGTGTTAGAATTACAGAGATGAAAGTAATATACTCAGGTTTGTCAGACATTCCAGCTGCCAATTAAACAAATTTTACTTTATGAAATTGGAAGCATATTTAGAATTAGAGGTTTCCATTTAGGATATGGAACATTTAAAGAAGGGATTTTAGCCAATAACTGCACCTTAGAATTGATAGTGGAGATATTGAATAGACTAAGATCTGCCTGGGCTCAATCCCCAGAGAGACTGATGCAATATTTCTGGTGAGGAAATCAGGATATAGTATTTATTAAAAACAGTCAAGTAATTCTCATGACCACCCAGAATTGGCACTTCTAATATGAAAAATAGTTTGATGTTATGGCAGTAGATAAGAACTAATCCAGATTGCTCATAAAATGAAATAAAGAACAGGAGAAATTATCATAGCCTGGAGATACCATTAAGATCTTAGTTTAAATATTAGGATGATGTGGCAGTGAACAAAGCCTTTAAAGTGATAATAAGATAATACTATGAACAATTCTATGCCAATAATTTTTACAACTTGAAATGGACAAATTTTTGACAATACAATTTATCAAATCAACACAGGAAAGAACAACCCTATACCTATTAAAGAAATTAAAATTTGCATGAAGATTCCCAAAAAGAAAACTCCAGGCCTGGCTAATTTCACTGGTATGTTTTATCAAAAATATCCAATCAGGAAATAGTGACAATCTTACAAAAATGATTTAGAGAAAGAAGGATCACTGCCCAAGTCATTTCATGAGGCAAATATAATGCTAATAATAAATTCTGATAAGTGTGTTACAAAAAAGTATATACCACACTGATATACATGATGTCAATAGATGCAAAAGTCCTTAACAAAATATTAGCAGATCACATGAAATAATTCATAATTCATGATATATTATCTCTGGAGTACAGGGATTAATCATCCCAGAAGAACCACATAGAAAAAGCGGTAGCTCCCAGGAGGAAGATGGGAATTTGACAAAAATAAAAAACTAAAAAAGCAAAAACAATTAATGTCTACTACAAATGGTGAAACTTCTGAATATTTTTAATGAAATTATGCACATTTTTGCTATGGGTCATTAACCCAGAGTTAAGAGAGAAAAAGCAAAAACCAACAACAATGTTATGTTGCCCCAAGGGAATGAATGTGCTTTGTTTTCTCAATTTTACTGAGAATGTTACCAAGATAGAGAAAAGATTATGACTCATTAATGAGGATCCTAAAGCATTAGAGTGTGGTAGAAACAGGAGCTTTAACTCTTCATCTTCATTTCAGCACACTCCCTGAGTTAAAAATTAAATTAACAAAAATTATTTCTAAGTCTTTCATACCCTCTCCTTTTAAAGTGCACTTAATATACTCATTATAAATCTGTTCATCGTGACTTAATTACTACACAATATATTATCCCTCAAGCAAAACACATTTAGATGCTTTTTGTCTTGTCTGTTGGCTGTAATCATCATAAAACTTTCTTAGCTGTGGAATATGTTGCTTATCTGTACTGTCCATGTGGTGCAGTGGTGCTCCAGAATGTATTCACCAGGTGCAGTGGATGTGCCGCGATGATGGAAGAGGTTGTTGATATGGGTGGGGTGGGGGGGTATATGGGGACCTCATTTTTTTTTTTTTAAGATTTATTTATTTATTTAATTTCCCCCCCCTCCCCTGGTTGTCTGTTCTTGGTGTCTATTTGCTGCATCTTGTTTCTTTGTCTGCTTCTGTTGTCGTCAGCGGCACGGGAAGTGTGGGCGACGCCATTCCTGGGCAGGCTGCTCTTTCTTTTCACACTGGGCGGCTCTCCTCACGGGCGCACTCCTTGCGTGTGGGGCTCCCTCACGCGGGGGACACCCTTGCGTGGCACGGCACTCCTTGCACGCATCAGCACTGTGCATGGCCAGCTCCACACGGGTCAAGGAGGCCCGGGGTTTGAACCGCGGACCTCCCATATGGTAGACGGACGCCCTAACCACTGGGCCAAAGTCCGTTTCCCTCATATTTTTTTAATGTAACATTTAAAAGAAAATAAAGAAGAAAAAAACCCTATCATAATCATGACCTCTAAATATAGCAGTATATAGCTAATTCAGCCTACCGTACATAGAACGTGTGAAGTTTCAAGAAGCATGATCTTTTATGTCATTTCAATTAGACTTCAGTTCATACATCCTATGATCTGTCATCCCCTTCCCTATTTATCCTTTGTGTTCTTGGCTTGTATAGTAGAAATTTAAATTAAAACCATTTTTTATTTGCTCAGCAATCATCAGATTTAATCTAGTAACAAAATTATACAGTAGTGACTTCTTTATGTGCCAACCTTCAATCTTACCAGAAAATTAGAAAAGAAATGGAGAACAATTTCAGAAACTGGACAGAGCACTTGGCTGGTTAAATTTACAGCTTCAACATGTGCTAAGTAGAGGAAAGGTAGAACTGCTATAGCTTATGCTATCTTAGTCCATAGCTCAGAGGAAGTAACTTTTATTTACCTCAGTGCTAATGATGGAGCTATATATTTTCCCAGGTTCTATTCTGTTGGAAAGAGATAAGGGAGAAAAGCAGGGGAAATTTAATGAAAGGAAAGATAAAGGAAAAGGAAACAGGAGGCATAAGGAAAAATATGATTAAAAATATAAGGACAACTCCAAGTCCTGAAAATGCCCCAATATTACACCTCTTTTTCCCTCTCCCTGCCTTCAACAACTCCCATGGCCACTGTTTCCACACTAATGATATAATTTCTTCCATTGCTAGAGTCACAATAATTCTATAGTAGAATACCAGTAAGTCCACTGTAATCCATATTTTATTCCTTCATCCTGAGGATCCTGGGATGGTGATGTCCACCCCACCTCTAAATTGAGTGGGGGCTTAGATCCCACATGGCTGATGGATGGAATTCTCCTGCTTGCAGCTGTAGTAGACTCTCTTGATTCCCTGGTGTAATGGTTGACCATCCTCACCTCCTTTTTAGCTGGCCTGGATAAGTCCAAAGAACCAGAGAGTAAGTGTTGCAACTCAAGGACAGATGCTGGACATTATATATCCTGTCATAACCCACTGAATGGACTGGGAGAGAGGGTAAACTACACTGTAAACTATAATCCATGCTGTGTGTCAATATTCCAAAATGTGCTCATCAAATACAATGAAAGTACCACACTAATGAAAGAAGTTGTTGATGTAGGGGGTATGGGGAGTGGGATATATGGGAACCTCTTATATTTTTTAGTGTAACGTTTTTTCTAATTTATGTATCTTTAAAACAGGTAATAAAAATATGATAAGGAAATAGAAATAACCAGACACTCTATAGAAGCTAGTGCTAGAAGACAACTGTAGTGGTAGGCTAGATAATGCTTTAGTAGCAAATAACCCCAAACTTCTGTGGCTTACTGTATGTTATGTGTCTGTCATGAGTTAGCAGAGGGCTTCAACTCATTGCCATCATTCTTGCCCCAGGCTGGTGAAGCAGCAACCTTTGGGAATATCACTAGATCCATTCCAGAGTGGAAAATTCAACACTTGCTCTTAGTTTTTCCAGGGAATGATCTATATCACTTATTTCAATGTTACTGGCCAAATTAAGAAGCATGATCCACATCTAATTTCAAGGAGGTAGAGAAATGCCATCCTGCAATGTGGGAATCTTAAAATTTTGGCCAAGTAACACATGATACTATTAGTGTCACAGTGCAGATAATGAAGTTTATATGCCATATAGAGCACTGTACTCAATTAGCTACTGGAAATCCAATCTCTCTTTATCCCTTACAAGAAATACTATTTTCCCTGAGATAGCAATCTGAACACTTGAAAACTGCATTTTAAAATTCTTCTGTAGATAGAGGTAGCAGTTGACACAGGGCTGGCCATACATATCAGTGGACCCCATTAGGTGGAGCTTCTAAGAATGCTCTGTAAAACAGACACAGTCTCAGCTGACTTTCCTCTGCCATAGTTGTGATGCCAGGGGAGTTTGGGAAGAGACATCTTGTGGCATGAGAATAGGAGTTATGCCCTATTGTGTTATACTGTAAGCCAGGGGCACTAATGGGACTGTTGTGCTGATGCACCAGGTTTGGATTACCAACTTTCAAATTCCCCATTGTGTGAGAAAAAAATTAAAATTTTAAAAATCTGTTTTTTAAGCTACTTCAAGTATAGTTTTCTTTTATATGCTGTTGGACCTATTCCTGAGTGACAAAACTTTGAAATCAGTGAGGTGATGATACAAATAGCAGATACTAAACTTTAGAATTGACTTATTGAAGACCTTAGAAGAGTAGGAATTATGAATCCACCCATTTTCCTCCTACATCCTATTCATTACTATGGCAGCAAAAGAATATTTTTTCTCTCTTTTGAGTATCTAGGATCACGTTCCACATTATATTTTCATGACTCTGTGTTTCTTTGCACTAAGGAAAGTAGAGAAAAGGAGGATAGCCACAGTTTCTGACTAGAACCTTATTCTGAGATATTAATCTCCTTAAACTGATTGATGTAATTAAATGAGTTTTATCAGTTAGTCTTGGGTAGTTTATCCTTTAAACTTCCTCCCTCTTTGGAACCTCACATCTCTGAATCTCTCCATTTATGCTGCCCAATGTGACCCCAACCTCTTTAAAAGCCTTTGGTGGGCTTTCTAGTCATTATTCAAAAGACAGGGATGAATACAATGACATTAGGGTGGGTTTCTAAAGGTGGAAGCAAATTCTCAAGACTAGAGGGATAAAGGTAAGAAGGCAGGAAAGGAGATGGAAGTTCTATTTCTAGAGCTACCACTGGGAGCATTTCACAATTGCAATTAGATTTATCAACTTTTGTATATTCAACCTTTTAAAAATATTCCCAAGGTTTTCTTCCAATCATATAAATATTGCCACAGTTTGGCCTTTGGAAAAGCTTTCTTAGTAAAAGGTTCTTTAGTTATTTATTATATGTGAATCCCATCTGTGAGATATTCCTCTCATGTAGATAACAGTGTTACACAGAGGAAACATTAAGGGATGGCTCTATATGGAGGTACATTTTCAGAAAACCAAAGAAAAAGTAATGACCCAGTAAGAACTGAATTCAGTTTTTCTGTTGGAAGTAGAGGTAACTGTATGCCTTTCTCTCTTGAGTTCCTTAATCATTCAGCACTCTCTAGCATAAACATATTATAAAGAATGTCAAGTGGATGTGGGCTATGGGTGGAAGGGCTCTTTGTCTCTTCAGAAATAACCTTAACCTAAACTGTCTCTCCTGACTTGTGGGTGTGGAACTGTAAGAGGCTGCAGTCCTGCCTTGGTAACCATGGCAACGACTCCAGTCCCAGGAAACAGTTTAACAATGCAAAGTCTATAAACTTTAAATATTCAGGGAAAATGCAAACCAAATGTGCTAAAAGCTTATCTAGAATGTCTGAAGTCCATGCTAAAAGCTTACCTAGGATGTGGAAGATATATGCTAATTCAAGCCTATTGAGAACTGAAACAAAAGGACAATTTGGCCTTTCCTCTCTGTATAAAAGGGATTCAAAAATCTTGTTCAGTGCTTGGGATTGAAACAGAAAGCTCCCAAGTCTGGCCTGCTGCATCAATAAACCATTTTTCTTCTCAAAATCATTCCTGAGTCCTGGCCTCTCTATATGCAAATAATTGAACCTCTCTCAAATTCTACAACAAGGAGTCAGTTCAGAAAGTTTCTACTAAAAATATGTTGATTTAGAATTGTCTTAGGGGAAAACATAAAAAGCATTCACAAACTGTGTTTGCCCATACCCGTCCTGTAAGACACTCTGAAGGAGGCCTGATTACACTGTTGTGGAATTTAAGAGAAGTTTAATTATTTGAGTATAGAGAGGCCAGGACTCAGGAATGATTTTGAGAAGGAAAAATGGTTTATTGACGGCCGGCCGGACTCGGGAGCTTTTTGTTTGAATCCCGAGCCCGGAACAAGATTTTTAAATGTCTTTTATACAGAGAGGAAAGGCCAAATGGTCTTTTTGTTTTAGTTTTCAATAGGCTTTAATTAGCATATATCTCTTTCACATCTTAGGTAAGCTTTTAGCAAGGACTCTAGACATTTTAGATAAGCTTTGGTTTTTGCATTTTCCTTAAATACTTAAAGTTTATAGCTCTTGCTTTGTTAAACATTTCTTGGGACTGGAGCCTGCTGGTCTCTAAGAGCAGGACTGCAGCCTCTTACTGTTTCACACCTACAAGTCAAACAACTTAGTTATCTCTGAAGAGACAAAGAGCTTTCTACCTATAGCCCACATCATTCTCCCTTTTTGTCAAAGTTTACTTGCTAAGCTTTGGCATAATTATTGTTGTAGCTATGAGGTGGATGACTGTTTGTTGTCTTGACTGATTATTTATCAGTCTTTAGTACAGCATCAAGGACCGTTTTTAGAAGTTTAGAACTTTTTATTCTGGACAGCAGAATCTTGGGCAGGGGCCTCTCGCAGTTATTTTGCTGCCACTGGCACTCACGTGGATTTCTAGTCAGGTTCCAGATCCATCTATTACTTTTATTTTACTCTTAAAGAGTTTACACTTTTAATTTAAAAGGGGTGCTGAAGGGAGACGATTTCTTTTCTGTAACTGCTTCTTGCTGGCCATGGGCTGTAGTCATTGCCTAATAAGGTGTAAAACTCTTTAATTTATTCTAACTGGAGGAAGATGGATCTGGCATTCTGTACGAAGTTGGATGAAGTTTTCATATGGTTAATAAGATGTTCACTCTGAAAGAAACAAACTTAATTAAAATTTTGGAATACTTGTTTTTAAAAGAGGACACATTGGATTACAGAGGTAGACAAGGTTAGGTGCCTATAAAGATGGCATTCTTTAAAAGCTGGTGGGAACAGCATATATGTTCTTTTTTAAGTTATCCATCTTTAGAGAGAAATTGCAACAGACACTTAGCTTTGTTTGAAGACACATTTTAAGCTGTTCAATGATTGACACTCATTTGCTTTGTTAGATGCTCCTGGTGAACTGGCACTCCTTGGGCAACTGGCTTTACTCAGGATTAGAACACTAATTTGGAAATACTCTTAGTTTTCACCTGTGGGAGTGATTAGAACTACAGAATAAAGATTTTTACACTTTGGTTTTCATTGTACAATTTTTAGCAATTTTGATTTGTTTAATAGGTGACTCACCATCAGCAAGCAAGCCTCACTTTTGCTAACTGAGACTGGCTGAGACTGCCACCTTATTTTATAGACATGTTATTAACTGTTTAGAAAATGATTTTACTAGGAATTTAACATGTCTAATATACTTCTGCACTTGATTTAAAATAGAAAAGATAACATTACAATTATTAGGCATATATTTAGTACAGGATAAAAGTACAGCACTTAATATTAACTAATATATTACTTAATGCATAAGGATTCAGAGTTGCCATTATTAGTTTTGAGTTTCAGGTTTGTAATACTTTACATGTTATCTCTCTATGAGAGCAGGCCATAATGCTAATTGTGTTTAAGTTTTACTTACAGTTTCTTGGTATCATGGCTCCATTTAGCATGTTCTTCAACGCATTGAGCAAGTTGCAGCATTTTTCATCTTAGAGAGATTTTCCAGTATTTTACTAGCTTGGTGCATAGCGCTCTCTGGCACCATGGAACAGTGCCAGTCTGGAAGCGATATCTATTGTACACTTGGCTGTACCAAGTCATTATTGGCTGCAGGAGCTTGAAACTGCAATATAGTTTCTATCAACTTCAGGAGCAGAACTAGAGACTGATATAGCACATATTTTTAATTGAGGGGTCAGTGACCAGCTTAGCCAATAACTCACATGGAGAGGCTACCTGTAATGTATACAAGGCCTGGTTTGAATGCACAAGAGTTTGACAATGTTAAAGTTTATTTCTTGTTTTATATATATTTTAAACAACTTAACGCAATACATATATCAAATGACTATTTACTTACACAATTTTACTATGAAGATAACAGTAGGTACTTTACTTTAGTAATAGAGGAAAAATATTATTTTTCATTGTTAGAATGAAAACAGAATATTTCCAATAGAATCAAGACAACTTTTTATTTCTATTTACTTAAATGTGTATTTTGCAGTGGCCTTCAGACAGGTTTATTATCATGAAGTTATTTTTGCTACCAATACTAATTTAAGTTTTTTTAGTTAACAATGACTTCTACAACTAGAACTATTTAAACATTTTCAGTTTGGAAGATGTTTTACAAACTCTTTATAATTGACTATAACCGCATTGACTAGACACCTCATGTTTAAATAAACTTACTAAATTACAATTACTAATGAAAGAAATTTACTCTTTATTTAAGAGAGCATATCTACAATTTTTTTTTAGCTTAATTTCACTAATGTGAACTTACAATTTTCACTTACAATTTTTATTACTGTAAAGATTTTGTACATATGTTAATTTAGTTTATAAATTAACTATGGGAGATTACACTCAAGTTAAATAAAATTGAAACTATAATAGTTTATGCAAGGAATGTTCTCTTTTTCTCTTACAGGAAGCTAAAAACTTCTTTTTTTTAAGTTATGAAAATTATTAATTTAAAAGCATAACTGACTACTAGGTTTTAAAACACATGCATACTGACTTCTAGGTTTCAAAACACATTACACAATTACTTAATTTTTTTAAAATCATAACTCAGGAAAGATCTTTCTATAGTTTTTATGGACTTTTTTTTACTTACTGAAATTTGTTAATAGAGCCACTAATTACCTTATTTTGTTGGAAAGAAATCTTCTGGAAGAAAATAAGGCTCACCAGATTGTGGAGAAGAAAATATTTTATTCTCAATCTTGCAAGAAGGGGCGCAGAGCCAGATATGGCTGGTGCCCCGAACAAAGAAAAATGACACAATTTATACCCCTAAGCCTAGCATGCAAGCTCTTCTTGTTTTTCTATAGATTGGATACTTCAGAAGTTACAGCTTATCTGAGATTTGACTTTCTCACGCAAAAGTTTGATTTAACTGCTTTTTCTATTACATTTTAACTATTTTAGTTTTTACCTGCTCCCCCCCTTTGTCAAATAAGGAATAGAATTTAGTGCTGAAATGGCACTGACTTAGTTAGCTCTTTCTTGGGCATCTTTCCACTGCCCATAGGACTGGCCTAAACTGGTCTCTTCTACTGCTGTCCAACCCGGGAGTGGGAGACTGAGGCAGCAGGCCGCCGGGTTACATCAACATTTTTTTTCTGTGAAAATTAACTTAATCTTTGTTTTGTTTTTTTTTTTCTAATTTATGGCTGACAAAGGTTTAAACTGGGAAATTACCAGGCAAACTGATTTTTAATTCTCTAGCTTAGTAGATAGGTTTAATCTGCTACACTTAGTCTTGCCTTAAAAACTCTTGCAAAGAGGAGGCCCTTTTTCAATTGTTTCTATAATCAGATTTCTATGACTTTTTCATCTTGCTTAGTTTAATTTGGGCTTTAAGAATATTTATAAATATAACTGCATATTTTTTAACAATTTGAGCAAATAGGCAGACATGAATAGTTTGACACAACAACATGACTTTAGTTACTTTAAACTTTTCAAAGACTTTTGAAACTCTTCTTAATTTGCACTATGACCATGCAGTTTACTACAAGAATTTTTTTTTTTACTTAATGGATTGTAATAACCAAAATGTTCTCAATGCCTTAGCACCATTTTGTTTTAGAACTTTATATTTTACTTTGAAATTAGCAGAATTTTGGATAAGCAACAAGATTAGTTTTATATATATTTACTGAGGCTATTTGAAGCCTCAGGGAGACAGACTGCTTTCTCTCATGAATTGCCACTCTTAGGAACACTGACCGTCAAGGCAGGAGACTTCTCCCCCTCCACCCCCCTTTTGGTTTTGGAGATAATAAAACTCCAGTGGTCATTTAACCTTATTCTATCAGGCAGCAATTTATTTAGTTTACACTTGAATTCATGAGAGAAAGGGTTACTAATACCAGAAGAGGAGACAGTGATGTCCCAGCTCTTCTCAATTATGAAATAACCACAGGCAAAGGCAAAGGGCGAGGTTAGGCCTGAAGCAACCATAAACAAAGGAAAGGTTAGTGTAGAATTTACACTTAAATAATAGTTTCAGGCTAAATTCACCCAGCTATAATCTCAGTTATTGTCTTTCCACTGTTTTACAATATAAATGCATTTATAAATGATTTTAACTCTTAGTTACAGTTTTTATTAATTTTTTAAAACTTATTAATTTTATAACACTTTTAAATACTTTTTATTCAACTTATAACATATTAAATGAACTTAACCATTACTTTAATTTTTCTTTTAAAGTGAAAGAATAAATCTCTTGCAGTTAGTTTGAAATAAAAGGCTACTTTTCAGGATTTGATTTCTAGAACATAAAATGTTTTTTTAAAAGAACTCTTCTTTAAACATTGAGGATATGATGAGGTTAAAGCACAAGAAGCTATTGATAAAATATTTTCTTTGTATATTGATCTTACTCAATTTAATCATAAAAATTTCTCTTCTACAAACTTTCTACACTTTCAGTATTTATTCAGGTTCTGTCTCACACTCTACTCTTTCCAATAATCAATCATTTTATCTTAGGACAAAATCATCTTTTGTTGCTTTAACAATAAAAACACACTCTATATATTTCACATACTAAGTTACCAGGCAAACGTCTTGCAACATATAATTGCCATTAATACTAACCAAGTTTGTTAAAATAATGAACTTTTTTTTATTTTAAATACTTAGTAGCATGTAATACTAGAAACAGTTTTTTTGGAAGCAAGTTGGCAGGGGAGATTGGCTGCTGAATAAGTTTGTTATAAAATTGCCTTTTATTATTATTATTATCAATTCAGTTTTGTTAAATAATGACTTTCTGCAATTAGCCACTTAAATACCTTAAACAATGCTTTGTAAAACTTTTATATTTATACTCTTAACACAAATTTTACTTTCACAGAACATTCTCTTACTTAAGGTTACTACAATACTTTTTAAGAACCTGAGCAGAATGCAAACGTATTTTGGCTTTGACACCCTAAGGAGGGAACTTTACTGCATTTATTCTGATTCTGCTTTTCACCTCTTTCACTTCCCCCCCTTCCAGGCAGTCGGGTGCACAACAAACAGGAATGCGGCTTATGAATAGAAGGGTGGACTCACTGGAAAGGGGCAAGCCGCTCCCCCCTTTCCAGCTTTCAGCCAAAATGGGCAGACAGAACTTACTCAAATTTGGCAACTCTCCCAGGAACTTAGCCGCCCTGACTGGGACATTCCCAACAGACTTGGGTGCTTGGCGCGGACACAGATGGCCTCTAAGCCCCGGCAAAGGGCCAGACCAGAGACAAGACACCAGAACATGCACAAACATCTAGACTCCTCAGCTTTTGCCCCAGAATCATTTCACCCCCTTGCCAATGGCAAGGGAGGGCTCCAGCTCAGCTGTAATTCTACTTCATGTAAGGACACAACTCTAACACTAACATTGAGCTGACACAGACAGAAGCACAAAGGTCACTAATCTGACTCACAAGTTTATATATTTATTTTCACCACGGCTGCCCCCACAGCCATCACAAACTTCAGAACACTTAACATTTGGTATAAAGCAAATTCATTCACAAATTAGCACCATAACAAAAGATTTCAGCTAGACTTTTCCACTGTTTAAACTTTACACCCAGACCAAGCTCCACCAGAAAAGCCGATCCATTTTCCTGTAACCAAGTTTTGTTTTCCTTAATCTAGACCAATTTCCAGGATATTAGGACTCGAACCTATAAATACCCTTCCTATTAAAATCGAGACTCCACTCCTTTAGTGGATATAAGACCAGTACCAGATTCTAACATGCAGTTAGACAAACCCAAAACACCAGGGCTTTTCCCCGGTTTTCCTCTTTTTCCCAAGCCTAGAGAGAACGGCTTCCCCCCAGCCTTCTGGGACTACTAGGGTTCTCTCGGGAGGTGATCAGCCTCCCCTTCCTTGCAATTAAAGCTAGGGCCTTCCAGACTCTGCTCACCCGGGGAGTCTTACCTTCTTCCCTGTTCGGAGCTCTTTTTCGTTCCCAGAATCTTTCTCTTCAGATCTTCCATTGCCCCTTGATTTTGTCGGGAAGATTCTGGTGGAGCCCACATCTTTTCTGGATTAAATTTAATCCAGGGGCACCCAGATTTGGGGTTCACCCGAGTCCTCCTGGCTTCCTCGGGGATTTGGAAGGGGCAGCAAAATGCTACCGTCTCTGACCTTCATTTATTGTCCCATCTGGGTCGCCATTAATGTTGTGGAATTTAAGAGAAGTTCAATTATTTGAGTATAGAGAGGCCAGGACTCAGGAATGATTTTGAGAAGGAAAAATGGTTTATTGACGGCCGGCCGGACTCGGGAGCTTTTTGTTTGAATCCCGAGCCCGGAACAAAATTTTCAAACGTCTTTTATACAGAGAGGAAAGGCCAAATGGTCCCTTTGTTTCAGTTCTCAATAGGCTTCAATTAGCATATATCTCTTTCACATCTTAGGTAAGCTTTTAGCAAGGACTCCAGACATTTTAGATAAGCCTTGGTTTTTGCATTTCCCCTAAATACTTAAAGTTTATAGCCCTTGCTTTGTTAAACATTTCCTGGGACTGGAGCCTGCTGGTCCCTAAGAGCAGGACTGCAGCCTCTTACGGTTTCACACCCACAAGTCAAACAACTTAGTTATCTCTGAAGAGACAAAGAGCCTTCTACCCATAGCCCACATCAACACCAGTTTTAGGAAGATGAAACTTTCTCGAATCGAGTTTCCTTAAATAAAAGTCTTCATTTAAACAACAATATTATACTTCTATTTGCAGTGGTATGTACCCTCTCTTAAAATGAAAACAATTTAAAATGCTGGAGTAAAATGTTTTCAGAATCACATTTTAAAAGTATTGTTGATCTCCTAAAAAATAGATAGGTACAGAGACAAACAAACAAAAGTGGTCCTAAAAGAAAGAAAACTTCAAAGTGGAAGCAGATATTCTGTGAAGATTAAAAATAACTCAAGTTCAACATCACATCAAAATCAGTTATGGCTGTGATCTCTCCTGGGGCAAAATCCCTCTCCATCTGTGGACCTGAGAAACCTGGAAAATAAGTTATGTGCTTCCAAAGCACAATGGTAGAACATGCAGAGGATAGGCATGCTTATTCTGTAACAAGAAACTGGAAGGAAAAGGGGGTCACAGGTTCCAAGCAGGACCAAAGCCCAGCAGAGCAAACTTCATTAGATTTCAAGGTCATCTCTGGATTGAGGCTTTGTCCTCTGAGCCTGCTGGAGGGGCAGCCCCACCCTTTCCAAGAGCTTGTGAGAGCAGCCATGCTCTCCCCAGTGCTGGAGGCCAGGTCACACTGAGTCTGAGGACAGCAGTGGCAATCTCACTCTGCCTGAGCACTGCTGTGCGTGCTCCAGTTTCTCCAAGCATTGGTGCCACCCCAATGCTGACTGGACCCATGCTCACCCACAGCCTCTTTAGCAAAGAATTTCCTAACCATACCCTCATCAGGAGTCCCATTCTCTGGGAATGCACTCTCAATAGTTCATGGGGGACCCTGATAGAGTCACTTTTGGCCCTGGTCTCAGAGAACACTATCTGGATAGAATGAGAATTTTCCACATTATCAGTTGCTGGTTCCTATGAGTGTAAGAAATCAGTTCTCATTTTATCCCTTTCTGCTCTCATTTTACTGTAAGTTACAAGGAGAAACAAGTCTGTAGCTTCCACACTTAGCTTGAAAATCTCCTCAGCTAAACATCCAGGTTCATTGCCTGTAAGTTCTGCCTTCCATTGAACATGAGAACACAATTTCAGCAAGTTATCTGCTGTGTTATAACAAGAACCACATTCATCATTTCTTTCTAAGTTCTCAATGGAATTATCTTTAACATCCATATTTCTACCGACAGACTGCAAAGCAACTTGGTCTTCTTATCAAGCACCTCAGATTCTTCCAGCTTTACTCATTACCTAATTTCCAAGCCTGTTCCACATACTTAGATGTTTGTTAGAGCAGCATTCCACTCTCAGTACTACAATCTGTATTCATCAAGATTCTCCGGAGAAACAGATCTGGCAGGAATAATTCATATACACATACATACCTACATATATATGTATGAATGTATGTCTATATATACATGCACATGTGTGTGACATAAATAAAGGATTTATTATAGGAATTGGCACGTGTGCCTGTGGAGAGTGTCAACAAGTTGCAATTCCATAGGACAGGCTGCAAGATGGAAACCACAATGAAGTTGAAGTGAAATTCTCCAGGTGAAGCTGGCTGGCTGAAGCAGAGATAAAGTCTTCTTTTTGACTTCTGAAATCCTTAGTTCTGGTTCTTAGACCTCCAACTGATTGATGAGGAGACTCCCCTTATGCTGAGGGCAGTCTTCTTTCTTGGTTGTAGATGTAATCAGCTATAGATGCAATCCACTGACAATATGTGTAAATCTCTCAGGAAATATCCACACAGTAACAATCAGGCCAGAGCTTGTTTGACCAAACAACTGGACATTGTAATGTAGCCATGTTGACACATGAACTTAACTGTCCCACAAGCTCATGAGAAATAAACCCCTTCTGTAGAAAATGACAGTGAGAAAACTAGCCAGTATTAAATGATCATGCTAGCAAAAGGAACAAAGAAATATTACATGAAAATCTGAGCCATCATAAGACCCTCATGTGTGTTTTTATGCAGGCCACACATGTGGTGGTAAATCCTCAATCAAGTATGTTTAATTAAATGGTATTAGGATTTGGGTACTTTCAGGCAACTGAGAGAAGAATGTAACTTTCTTCTGTGGGAAGGTATTTTTATCTCAGGCCTCAAAGGATTGCTGAGAGACAGTGCCAAGGATTGTGTGCTCTAGTTAACAATGACAAGGCACACAGGAACAAGTAATAAGCAAGTGAAGACCTCAGAGGCCAAGATCCCAGGGACACAGAGGAGTGTGATCAATACTTGGTGGCTCTTTCCTTCTTAAAGAAGAGAAGCTTGTGACAACCTCATAGGACAGGGCCAAAGAAGACTAGATTGGGGATCACTCCAGGATTTCAGAAGAGAGCAGGAAGACCCTCCAATCTTCTGAAATTTGGTACTAGTTATCACTGTTGTAAGTTTATCTCTTTCAAGGTACTACACTGAGCACTGGGGGGAAGAAGGAAGATAAATAAGATGTAGTTCCAATTTCAAAGAATTTAAAGTCCAGGAGGGGATTGGAGGGCCCTATAATATATCTAGGCTTTGGCTACCTTAGTAAAACCTTTTGGGATTTCTGCACAAGTTACAATTACCCTTTTTTTTGAGAACTTACCTCCAGTCCAGTTAAGGTTGATCACCATCAGACATGTTTATACTCATAACCCTGTCACCACAGTTCACTAGGCCAGGAGTAATCACATAGTCCCTGGTGGGCCCATCAGCATGTGTAAGCTCCAAATTTGGAATCATAACCACAACAAGTTAGTACCCGTGGTTGGCTGGAAATATAATTTGTAATTTCAGTGGTTGCAGGATGGTCAAATTCAGTCTTGTCATGAATATAAGCATCTGATCTAAAGAGCAAAAGAACAATGCCTAACATTGTTTTCCAGCAGTATTCATTCCTTATCAACATCCACATTTTCCTTTTGAACAAGAAAAGAATTATGTTTTGTTTGTATCTTCCTCTGGTCTCTCTCCATTCTCCCTCCACCAAACTTTGCCATTGAGACACATAATATAGTAGTTAATAGCACTACCAGGAACTTACTGCTTGGGAATAGTCCCTCGATCCACAGCTGTTAGAATTATGATCTCAAATGAATTAACTCTCTATATCTCAGTTTTCTCATCTACAAATTGGAAATAATAATATTACCTACCTAAATGAATTAATATCTGTAGGTCAGCTAATGCTTGATAAATAATAAACATTTTAAAAAATAAATACATACTAATATTTATGAATCAAAATTGTCTGGAATATTAAATGCAGATTTCCATGGCTAAACACTTTTGCTATTGCTAATTTTGAAAATGATCATTATTAAACCCTTTATTTATTCTTACATCCCATAGCACAAAACTTTACCATAAATTAATTTCCTTTCTCAGTGGAGTACTTCACCTCAGATTTCTTTCAAAGAGTATCTGTATGGTAAATATAATCCATAGTTTAGTTTGAATTTTTTCATCTACTTGGATTTCAAAGTGTATTTAAAAACAGTAAAACTATATATCCTGCCATAACACACTGAATGTACTGGGGGGAGATTATAAACTTCAGTGTAACTATTATCCATGTGGTGCAGCAGTGCTCCAAAATGTATTCATCAAACGCAATGAATGTGCCATACTGATGAAAAAGGTTGTTGATGGAGGAGTGGGGTAGAGGGGTGTGGGGTATATGGGAAGCTGTTATATTTTTTAATGTAACATTTTTATGATCTATGTATCTTCAAAGAATACAATTTTAAAATGATGGGGGTGGGGTGGTGGGGATTGGGGCTTATGGGAACCTCATGTGTTTTTTTTAGAGATTATTTATTTCTCTCCCCTTCTCCCCCCACCCAGGTTGTCTGTTCTCTGTATGTATTTGCTGCGTCTTCTTCTTTGTCTGCTTCTGTTGTTGTCAGCTGCACCAGGAATCTGTGTTTCTTTTTTTGTTGTGTCATCCTGTTGTGTCAGCTCTCCATGTGGGCAGTGTCATTCTTAGGCAGACTGCACTTTCTTTCACACTGGGTGGCTTTCCTTATGGGGCACACTCCTTGTGCGTGGAGCTTCCCTATGTGGGGGACACCCCTGCATGGCATGGCACTCATGTGCATCAGCACTGTGCATGGGCCAGCTCCACACAGGTCAAGGAGGCCCAGGGTTTGAACAGCAGACCTCCCATGTGGTAGACGGATGCCCTAACCACTGGGCCAAGTCTGCTTCCCTTTTATGTTTTTTAATGTAACATTTTATGTCATCTATTAACTTTAAAAAAGAAAATTAAAAAGTAAAAAGAGTAAAAATGACTAAATAGGATGTATTATAGGAGTTTAAGGACATTCCACATCAAAAAGATATAGTAATGTAACTCCCATATTGAGTGAATAAAAAGAAAGATTCCATGCAACCATCTCAATATAACCAGAAAAATTAATTTACCATTGTGCCAGATTGTCAGCTATCAGCTTTGCATTACAACCATCCTCTTCTATGGTCTCCTCTGCACTGGGAAATTCATTTTCCAGAAGATTCTTCTCTGTATAGTTTCAGGTTAAAGTTTGCCAATGAGAGGAACTTACACAGTATTTGGAAAGTGAACTGGTTAGTGGAGAAGTCATCATTCCAGGGTGGCTGTGGCAACCAGATGAAAAGGCTTCACAGATTTCTCCACAAGTCCCTGCTTAGCTGCTGCAGACCAAGGCCTTGACCTTTCCCAGGGGCTTGACAATTGCAGCAATGTCCAGAAAAACTTGAATCAAGCTGAAGTCATCAATGACTGTTTCCTTGACTTTTTTCTTTTTTAAGATTTATTTTATTTATTTTTCTACCCTTCCCCCCACCTGTGCCCCAGTTGTCTGTTCTCTGTGTCCATTCACTGTGTGTCCTTTTTGTCTGCTTTTGTTGTTGTCAGTGGCACCAGGAATCTGTGTTTCCTTTTGTTGTGTCATCTTGCTGCAACAACTCTCTGTTGTGCGGCACCATTCCTGGGCAGGCTGCACTTCCTTTTGTGCTGGGTGGCTCTCCTTATGGGGTGCACTCCTTTCATGTGGGGCTCCCCTATGTGGGGGACACCCCAGCATGGCATGGCACTCCTTGCTTGCATCAGCACTGTATGTGGGCCAGCTCCACATGGGTCAAGGAGGCCCAGGGTTTGAACTGCAGACCTCCCATGTGGTAGACGGATGCCCTATCCACTGGGCCAAGTCTGCTTCCCTTCCTTGACTTTCTGTCACTCTTCCTGACCTTCACTCATCCAGTTCTTGTTATGTTCAAGTACGACCTGTTTCCTTTATTAAACACCTGTATTCAATAATATTCAGAGTCATTCTGTTTTACTGACCAAACCAAGACTGAAAAAATATTCAAAAATTAGGAATTTAGGAATAGATGAGAGTTGCTTTGTGTTGACAAAGGCTTTTAACTTGAATCTATAAATACACTGTAACAAAAGAATAAGCTCTTGAACTGACTGCAACCATCACTCATTCAAGTACCTAAGTCACCCCCCATAGAATAATTTTATTTCTTCCAGAATTCATATGAAAAATTGGACAAATAATTAATGAAAACTCTCTCTATAGAAAGCCTGGAGAAATAAATTAATTAGCCAGAACTTTTGTCCAAAATTTAGTTACTTATTTCATTTTCATACTAGGAGAATCTTTACTGTTTAGTCAAGTCAAGCTCTATCTGCTTGACTGCTTAAAAGTAACTGTTTGTGGAAAATTAATATATTGGCATTCTGGTTTCAAATATTTATCAAGCTTGAGGCTTTGCTTAGGGTGAATTTGTTTTCTAGGGCCTGATTAGCTCTGAATCCTGATTAAATCTAGATTGTGGTTAGGCAAAGAAATTATACAAAAATATAAAATACCAAACTTATGCCTATTTGCTTCAGTAACATTCCACATTTGAAGGGTTTGTAGAAGACTAAATGAGATAAATGAAAAGCACCTGGAATAGGGGCTGTGTTTATATAAATGACCACTGCTATTTTTGGGAGGGCTAGGGTATGAGGGAAGGTAAAATGGATGAACCTTGAGAATCTTATGTTGAGTGAAGCAACCCAGGCATTGAAGGACAGTTACTACATGACCTCAATGATATGAAATAAGCAAACTGCCTCAGAGAGCTAGAGTCTGGAAAAGAGGCTTACAGGAAATCGGGGGGTGGAGGAAGGATATGAGTTAATGTCTGCAGGGGTGGAATCTGTGATGAGCTGGCGGTAAGTATGAGCACAAAGAAGGGACAAAATGGGGGCAAGGGGTTGCCTTCGGATGGGGCTTTGTGGGTTTGAGGGGGGCTGGGGATGCGCAGAGGGGAAATATTGTCCAAAAATTGGGGGGAGGGAGGGGCAACATATGAACATGGGAGAGTGTCAGGTGTTCACTGAGAACAAAATGTTGAGAAAATCGTATCAAAGTATAAGTAGGAGGGTTACCTGTTTAGGATGTTCAGGGGGTATGGTCTGATGCGGGATGGACTCTGGGGAAATAGCTGAAGGCTCATTTTGCCAAGGTGGGTTGTACCATTGGGAAGAGACCCAAGAAGTGAGAGTTGGGGTGGACCCACATCCTGGGGAGGACTAATGCTGTCAAATAGAGAGAACTGTATCTCTCGTCAGAAAGGATGGCTCCCAGGGCATTAGGGCAGTTGAGAAAGTCAGGCCCTGAATACTGCTGCAAGTATCTCTGGACATGGCTTCTTGGGAAATGGAGACTGGCTGGTGTTGTGGGCCCCAAGGGGAGGGGAAAATGGATGTGGAATGGATGGAACCAAGGTAAATATGGGGGCAAGAGAGGAGTTTTGTGAGAGTACACGAGGATGAATATAAAACATGTAATATTACACCAAAAACATATAGGGGATGACAGACTAATAATGTAAACCATAAGGCAAAACATAGGATAACTAAAAAATTTAGAAAACTGTACAACCTAAAGTATGGACCACATAGTAAGCACAGATGTCACCTTGTTTGAAAGCTATTGTCTCGGAATCTGTACATCAGTTTCAGGAAATATGATATGAATAAGTTAAAAGATTATCACTGTGGAAGGGAAAAGGTATTATGGTGGATCTGGGGAAGTACTGTATATTGTATATATGAATTTCAGTGATCTAAGACTCTTGTGAAGCTGACATTATGTTGGGATTCACTTTACAGGAAGTTTTGGATCACAGAGTGGTTCAACAATGGCAGCGGAGGAATACTGATATAGGATGTTATTGACAGGATATATATGGTTGACAGGGAGTTATACAGGGCATGTGCCCAGGGTATATAGTAATGTCTAGATATACTCATAGTGGAAACATAAACAACAGCTGGGGGGTACTGGGCCCCTGGCCAGGGGGTCACTGTCATGGACCATGGGGGAGAAGCGGCAGTCCCCCAGGGGCAACAGCAAGAACCGGGAAGGAAGGAGGGCCCAACAGTGGGCTCCTGATACTAATGGCTATGCTTTTGAGACTATACACATGCAATAAGAACAAGGCCTAGAGGAGCACTGTGCCTGGGAGTTTCCTCCTGACAGCCTTCATGTTACTCAAATGTGGCCACTCTCACAGCCAAACTCAGCATGTAGATGCAGTGCATTCCCCCCAGCGAGGGACATGACACCCGGGGATGAGCTTCCCTGGCACCGAGGGATCACCTATCACATACCAGCTGAAGATGCAACTAGAAAATGACCTTGAATTAAAGGTTCAATACGGATCAGCAGAATATCCCTGTCTACATATAATAACATGACTTCAAACTGCTGTTTGACCTAATGTAAGGGGGAAATGGAAAGGAGACATGAGATTATAAGGCTATGAGTCTCTAAAAAAGAGTCTGGAGGTTGTCAGAAGGAATGCCCTTATGCACAAATGAGCAGAGTCTAAGAGACAGATAAAGTAGATACAACCCCAGGTATTGGTTCTTTTGAGGGATAAAGAGACCCATGGGTTCTATGGTCATGGCAGATGGGGTTCACTGCCATGGCAGATGGCCCTTCTTTGGAGCTGGTGTTTCTGTGTGATGGAACTGGACTCAGAGGGGATCTCTTTTCACAAGACTTGCATGCTACTTTATTGGAATTGTAGTTGGTGCTGGGGTTTAAGATACATTTAGGGGATTTGAATTTCTAGACTGATAATATGACACCCAGGCCCAGAGCCTCAACAGACTTCAGCTCCTACACTTTGATTTATTGGACTTACCCCACTCAGCTAACATCGAGTTGAAGAAGGTCAACCACCACACCATGGAGCCTAGAGTGTCTACAACTGAAAGCAGGAGGAGTGCATCCAGTATCCATGTGGAATCTAAGCCCCCACTTGACATAGATGTGCAATGGACACAACCAATCCAATGTCCACAGAGAAAATGTGGAATGTGTGTGGGAAGGGTAGCCATGGTGGCTGCTGGGTTTGGGGAATGGGAGGAAGAGATGAGATGTGGAGGCAGTTTTGGGACGTGGAGTTGTCCTGGGTGGTGCTTCACGGACAAGTACGGGACATTGTAGATCCCCCCAGGGCCCACTGGATGGAACGTGGGAGAGTGTGGGCTATGATGTGGACCATTGATTTACGGGGTGCAGTGATGTTCAGAGATGTACTTACCAGGTGCAATGGATGTGTCACGATGATGGGAGAGAGTGTTGCTGTGGGGGGAGTGGGGGGTTGAATGGGACCTCATATTTTTTGAATGTAATTTTTAAAAATAAATAAATAATTTAAAAAAATTGAAACAGCTATCAGTACACTCAGCAGATATTGTTCTACAGTGATACCAAAGCTTAAGAAGTCAGCAGGATCTCCAGATCTTTCTTTTTCATTTCTCTATTATTTCATTCATTCTTGCCCTCATTTATTCATTCATCAATGAATGTTTATAAAGAGAAAGATGATAGCAGTGTTAGGCATTAAAGATGAAAAGCTGAACGGGACACAGTAGTTCATTTCCTATCCCTAGATTTTCATGTAGCTGCTTCCATACCATGCTTTATTTTCTTTTTTTTCTTTTTAATTAAAGAAGTTGTAGGTTTACAGGTAGACCATGCAGAAAATACAGTGTTCCCTTATATCTGCCTCTATTTTTAACAATTTGCGTTAGTGTGGTACCTCTGTTACAAATGATGGGAGAATATTATAATTGTACTATTCATACCATCTATGTAAGTGGATTGGGAAATAGAAAATCCAGGTTTCTCCATTACTGTTAGAGAGAATCTTGCACTGTATTTTAACATTAGTGATTGAAAACAGCAGTTACATATAACCTCATCTTCCTAATATTTTATTGGGAAAGAATATTGTAAAAAGATTTTGGTTTTGTAATACACACTATTAATATTTAACCCCTCTAAGTGGAGTTTGGAAAAATTCTCTAGTCTCACTTGTAGTCATTTAATAAGACCCTAGATCACACTTATTTGGGGGCAAGCTTTACTTTTATCTCTTTCCCTATAAGTTCCTTTACCTTCTACTGTTTCAATCATGCATTTCTTTGCTTTTGAAATTCATATATTTCTATAAGCCACATCAAATCCTTATGGAAGAAGGCTTATTACAAACAATAAAATTGTCTATCGTGTCTCTTGATGAAGGTAAATGTAGCCATTATTAGAGACCTGAATATTTCGCCTGTTTTCAAGAATCACATTGGATTATTTCTTTTTTTGAGATTTATTTATTTATTTCTCCCCCCTCCCTCCATTGTCTGCTTTCTGTGTCCATTCATTGTGTGTTCTTCTTTGCTTGTGTTCTCATTTAGGCAGCTGTGGAAACCGATCCTGGCACATTTGGAGTGGGAGAGAGGCAGTCATTCTCTTGCACCATTTCAGCTCCCTGGTCTGCTAAGTCTCTTATTGTCTCTCCTCTGTGTCTCTCTCTCTCTTTTTTTAAGATATTTATTTATTTATTTATTTACTTATTTATTTATTTATTTATTTCCCCTTCCCCCTGCCCCACCCTGGTTGTCTGTTCCCTGTGTCTATTTTCTGCTGTCTCCTTCTTTGTCCGCTTCTGTTGTTGTCAGTGGCATGGGAATCTGTGTTTCTTTTTGTTGCATCATCTTGTGTCAGCTCTCCATGTGGGTGGCACCATTCTTAGACAAGTTGCACTTTCTTTCACACTGGGCAGCTCTCCTTATGGGGCACACTCCTTGCACATGGGGTTCCCCTACATGGGGACACCCCTGTGTGGCACGGCACTCCTTGTGTGCATCAGCACTGTGCATGGGCCAGTTCCACACAGGTCAAGGAGACCCAGGGTTTGAACCATGGACCTCCCATGTGGTAGACGGATGCCCTAACCTCTGGGCCAAGTCTGCCGCCCCCTGTGTCTCTTTTTGTTGCATCATCTTGCTGCATCAGCTCTCCATGTTGACCAGCACTCCTGTGTGGGGCAGCACTCCTGCACAGGGTGGCACTCTGCATGGGCTGGCACTCTGTTTGGGCCAGCTTGCCTTCACCAGGAGGCCTTGGGTAATGAACTGTGGACCTCTTATATGGTAGATGGGAGCCCATTTACTTGAGCCACATCTGCTTCCCATGGATTATTTCTTTTTATCTCAAATACAATTCCATAATTAAAGTGAACTATGAGAACTTAAGAATTAAGTGTGTATGGCACAGTCTACATCAAGTATTCTGAGAACAGAAGGTAGTATTGTTAGTTTTTCTCAATGACTCGTTTAATAAAATATATTTAATGAATGCCTGACATTTTCAGGTATGAATGATGCAAATAGTGATCAATAAATGAACATAAAAATAAAAGTTATTTTCATAAGTGAGTAAGTAGGCAAAGCAGTTTTTTTCAAGTCACCCTTTGTACAAAGTATGTTTCCTGACCTCAAGGAATTTGGGGATATAAAGGTATTATCTTTTCTCAATGAAGTTTGAAAGATCTTATAAGAATTTTTTAATAATTTACTCCAGATCACATAAGATTCCTTTAAAATGATCTAGCATGACATTAAATTGCTGTGGACTTCTTAGTCACAACTGAAATGCTGTAGTCTAATTTGAACGAAATAGACATTTTTTCTGTTGATTCTCTCAAATGTTTTTATTAGAAAAATTGTTTTTACAGAAAAATCATGCATAATACACAGAGATCCCATAAAGTACATTATTTTATTTTTATCTTGCCAAAGTCAGCAGTTTATTGAAAAGTACATTATAATCAAATCAGATTTATCATAAGAAGGAAACCACTGTCTCCATATCAATTATATGAGTTCTTCCATTGCTAGAATCACATTAGGTCTATAGTAGAATACCAGCCATTCTACTCTAAGTCCTTCATTCATTCCCAAATCCTGAAGATTCTGGGATGCTGATGCCCACTCCACCTCAAATTGAGAAGTGGCTTAGATCCCCTGGGGTAGATGAATGGACTGTCTTGCTTGTAGTGGCAGACACCCTTTGTTCCTTGGGATGGTCATTGTCCATCATCATCTCCTTGTTTTTTGGGTAAGTCCAATGAACAGGAGAGTAGGTGTTGCAACTCTGTTGAGACTTATTGTATTTTATTTTATTATCTCTTTAAAAAATACCTAAATCACACAAAATGTTACAATAAAAAATATGAGGTTCCCATATACCCCATTCCCCACATCACACTCCTCCCACATTGACAACTTCTTTCATTAGTATGGTACAGTCATTGCATTTGATGAGTACTTTTTGGAGCATTGCTACACAGCATGGATTATACTTTATGTTGTAATTTACACTCTGTAGTTTACATTCAGTGTCTTATGGCAAGATATATAATGCTCTGTGCCTGTCCCTGCAATATCATTCAGGGCAACACCAAGTCCCCCAAAGGCCCAATATCACACTTCTTTTTCCTTCTCCCTGCCTTCAGGAACTCCCATGGCCACTGTCTCCACACCAATGATATAATTTCTTCCATTACTAGAGTCACAATAATTCTATAGTAGAATACTAGTAAGTTCACTCTAATCCACATTTCATTCCTCCATCCTGAGGACCCTGGGTTGGTGATGTCCACTTCACCTCTAAATTGAGAGGGGGCTTAGATCCCACATGGCTGATGGATGGAATTCTCCTGCTTGCAGCTATAGACTCTCTCAGTTCCCTGGTTTGGTGGTTGACCATCATCACCTCCCTGTTAGCTGACCTGGGTATGTCTAATGACCTGGAGAGTAGGTGTTGCAATTCTGCTAAGACTCAGGGCCCAGCTGGCACATGGACAGTCCAGAGATTCAAGTCTCCTGAGCATACACCAACCCCAGCACCAACCACAGGTTCAGTAAAAGTGACAGAATAGGCATGTGTAGAGAAATCATATCTGAGTCCATCTCCATCACACTCAGGAGCACAAATTCCAAAGTAGGGCCCTCTGGCAAGGTACCAAACTCCAGAGCCATCTGCCATGACTATAGGACCTGGGTGTCTCTGTAGCCATCAGGAGCACTGATATCTGGGGTTGTATCTACTTTGGCTATCTCCGAGATCCTGCTGAGATGTGTATAAACATGACCCCTCTGATGGCCTCCCAACTCATTTTGAAGACAGCCATATAAACTCACTTGTCTTTACCATTTCCATTTTTATTCCAGGTATTTTTCTAGTTACATCACCAGTTGATTGATTCTTGGTAGTAATTGCTTGGCACCAGGGAGGCTCATTCCCAGGGGTCATGTCCCACACTGGGAGGAAGGTAATGCATTTATATGCTGTTTGGCTTAGAGAATGGCCATATTTGAGCAACATGGAGGCTGAGAGCCTCTTAGGCACACAGCAACACTAGACCAAATCAAAATTTCTAGTGCAAGAGGTTTATAAGCATATCCATCAGTATCAAGGGCCCATCATTGGGCCATCATTTTTCACTGGTCTTTGCCCTTGCACTTGGGGATTGTTGCTTTTCCAC
This sequence comes from Dasypus novemcinctus, assembly GCF_030445035.2. Classification (NCBI taxonomy): domain Eukaryota; kingdom Metazoa; phylum Chordata; class Mammalia; order Cingulata; family Dasypodidae; genus Dasypus; species Dasypus novemcinctus. Next base: position 1,734,547 of record NW_026688125.1, on the reverse strand, counting down.
TTGGGAATGAGGCAGAGCTACCCAGGACGGGAACCCAGCATTCGTCAATTGTCATGTGAACCTCTACCCACTGTGTCAATACCCAAGGAATATCCAAACACATCTATAAACCCTATATGCATGCCCAGATTAACTCCCTCCCATGTATCAAGCATCAATGACACCCCACACCAATGCTCCTCCCTTACCATAGATGAACCCCTCTGTGATACAAAACTTGCTCAAAATGAAGCCTAACATATCGCCAAATTCAATTAATAGGAAAATGAGATAGTAATGATAGGTTTAAGCATTAGAAATAAAATACATAATAATTTAGAAAACTAAAAGTAAAAAATTGAGATATTAGATAAATTAAAAATATTATAGGAAATTTTTTGACATTTTGACACTATGAAAAGATGAGTACCCACATACTCCCTAGATGCTTGCCCCAGGTGCACCCTCTGCTGAATGCCCCTGATCCAACACCCGAAACCAGTAATATTTCCTTATTACAGTGTCAAAAGATTTTTCTCAACATTATAGTTTCACCCACATACCCACCAATCCCCCATGTTCACCTGCCCCTTCCTCTAAACTTCCCCCCACTTCCAAGGACCATCTAACCAATCCTCCCAACCCTAGCCCCTGTCAAGCCTGCACTGCCCAACCCAATAGTATCCCTATACCCCCATCATATCCCTTCACTGCACGATTACTTACCTTTACCTTATATTAGATGTTGCCCATGTAGACATTGGCTTACAACCTTCCTCTCCACTCTATTTTCTCTAAGCCTATATTCCAGGCTCTAGCTCTCTGAGACAGCTTGATTTACTTAATTCATATCAGAGAGGTCTTATAGTATTTGTCCTTCAATGCCTGGCTTGTTTTGCTCAACATAAGGTTCTCAAGATTCATCCATGTTATCCCATGTATTTATACTGTATTACTTCTTACATCTGAATAGTATTCCATTTATGGAATATACCTCATTTTTTTTGTTCATTCATCTGTTGATGGTCATATGGGTTGATTCCAGGTTTTGTCAATGGTGAATAATGCTGCTTTGAACATTGGTGTTCATATATTGGTTCATGACCTGGTTTTCAGTTCTTCTGGGTATATATCCAGCAGAGGAATTGCTGGATCATATTACAGATCTATAGTTAGCTTTTTGAGAAACCACCAAAATGTCCTCCACAATGGCTGGATCATTCTACATTTCCACCAGCCAGGGATGAGGGCTCCCGTTCCTTCGCATCCTGTTTTTTTAATGGTTGCCAGTCTAATGGGTGTAAGATGGTATATATCTCTTTGTAATTTTGATTTGTATTTCCCTAATAGCTAATGATTTTGAGCATCTTTTCATGAGCTTTCTAGCCATTGTATTTCTTCTTTGGAGAGGTGTCTGTTTAAATCTCTTGCCCATATTTTAAATGGGTTGTTTGCCTTTTTATTAAAGATATAGGATTTCTTTATATATGCTGGATATGAGGCTCCTATCAGATATCTTGTAATCAATATTTTCTCCCATTGAGTAGGTTCTCTTTTCACTTTCTTGACAAACTCCTTTGAGGGGTAAAAGGCTTTAATTTTGAGGAGGTCCCAATTATCTATTTTTTTCTTTCAGTGCTAGTGCTTTGGGTGTGAAGTTCATGAAGTCACTTCCTATTACAATGTTCTGTAGATCTTTCCTTACATTGTCTTCCAAGGTCTTTATGATCTTGGCTCTTATATTTAGATCTTTGATCTATCTTGAGTTTATTTTTGTATAAGGTGTGAGGTGGTGTTCCCTTCCCATTCTTTTGCATATGGATAACCAGTTCTCCAAGCACCATTTGTTGAAGAGGCCATTCTCTCCCAGTTGAGTGGGCTTGGTGACCTTGTTGAATATCAGATGACTGTATATGTGAGGATCTATATCAGAACTCTCAATTTGGTTCCATTGGTCAGTATGTCTCTCCTTGTGACAATAGCATACACTGTAGCTTTGTAGTATGTTTTAAGGTCAAGTAGTGTGATTTCTCTGATTTCATATTTCTTTTCCAATATGTCTTTGGCTATTTTGGGCCTCTTTCCATCCCAACTAAATTTCACAGTTTTTCCAGTTCAGTAAAAAACCTGTGTAGTTTTCTGAGTATAAGTTATTTACATCCTTAGCTAAATTTATTCCTAGGTATTTGATTTTTTAATTTACTATTGTAAATGGTATTTTTTATTTCCTCCTCATATTGCTCATTATTGGTGTTCATAATGCTACTGATTTTTGCACATTGCACATTGATCTTATAATCTGCAATCTTAGTGAACTCATTTATAAGTTTTAGAAGCTTTGTTGTAGATTTTTAGCACTTTCTATGTATAGGATCATGCCATCTGGAAATAGTGAAATTTTGACTTTTTCCTTTTCAATTTGGATGCATTTTATATTTTTTCTTGCCTCAGTGCTTGAGCAAGTACTTCTAATACGTTGTTAAAAAGGAGGCTTGATAGTGGGCATCCTTGTTTTTTCCCCAAACTTAGAGGGAAAGCTGTTAGGATTTCACCATTGTATATCATATTAGCTGTTGATATTTTACATATACACTTTAACACGTTCAGAAAGTTTTCTTCTATTCCTATCTTTTGCAGTTTAGTCAGGAAAGGGTGCTGTATTTTGTCAAATGCTTTTTATGCATCTATAGATATGATCATGTGATATTTTTCTTTAATTTGTTTATATCATATGTTAAATTGAATTTTTAATGTGGAACCATCCTTGAATACTTGGGATAAAACCCACCTGGTCATGGTGTATAACCCATTTGATGTGTTGTTGAATGTGATTAGCAAATATTTTGTTAAGGGTTTTAGCATCTAGGTTTATTAGAGACATCAGTGTCTCTCTAATAGTAGTCTCTAATGTGGCATCTTTGTTTGGCTTTGGTATTAGGGTAATGTTAACATCATAGAATGAGTTAGGTAATATTCCTTATTCTTCAATTATTTGAAACAGTATAAGCAAGTTTAGTATTAGATCTTTCTGGAATGTTTGGTAGAATTCATGTGTGAAGCCATCAGGTCCTGGGCTCTTCTAGGTGGGAAGTTTCTAACAAATGATTCTCTTTACTTACAATTGGTCTGTTGAGATAATCAGTTTTCCCTTTTCTTAATGCAGGCTGCTTATGTGTTTCTAGGAATTTGTCCATTTCCTCTAATTTATCCTACTTGTTTGCACACAGTTTTTCAAAGTACTGTTTTATGATTCTTTTTATTTCTTTGGGATCTATGGTTATGTCTCCTCATTTCTTATTTTGTTATTTGCATCTTCTCTTTTTTTCTTTGTTAGTCTAGCTAAGGGTTTGTCAACTTTATTGATCTTCTCAAAGAATCAGCTCTTGATTTTATTTTTTCTAGGGCTTTCTTATTTTCTGTCTCATTTATTTCTGCTCTGATCTTGCTATTTCTTTCTACTTATTTGGCATTAGTTTGTTGTTTTTCTACTAATTCCTCCAAGTATGCAGTTAGGTCTTTGATTTTAGCTCTTTCTTCTTTTTTATGTATTAATTTATTGCTATGAATTTCCCCTTAATACAGCTTTTGCTGCAGCCCATAAATTTTGATATGTTGCTTTGTCCTTTTCACTGGTTTCAATGTATTTACTGATTTCTTTTGAGATTTGTTCCTTGACTTACTGTTTGTGTAAGTGTGTGTTGCTTAACTTCCATATCTTTGTGCCTAATCTGGTTTTCTGGCCCTTGTATATTTTCAGTTTCGTTCCATTGCAGTCAGAGAAATGAATTTGTATGATTTCAATATTTTGAACTCTCCATCATTTTTGAATGCCAAGATTGCTGGGTAGACAATTTCTGGCTGGAAGTCTTTTCTTTTAGTGCCTTGACTATGTCATACCACTGCCTTCTTGCCTCCATGGTTTCAGATGAGAAATCAGCACTTAATTTTAGTGAGCATCAGTTCTATGTGATGGTTCTCTTTTCTCTTGTTGCCTTCAGTATTTTCTCTTTATCTTGAGCATTGGAAAGTTTATCAAGTATATGTCTTAGAGTAGGCCTGTTGGGATTTATACTGTTTGGGCTGCACTGTGCTTCTCAGATATGTACAGCTATCTCCCTCAACAGGATTGAGAAGTTTTCAGCCATTACTTTCCTCAATACCCCTTCTGTCCCCTTCCCTTCTGTTCTCCTCCTGGGATGCCTGTAATACATATATTTGTATGTTTTGTTTTGTCATTCAAATCCTAAAGTGCCTGCTGGATTTCTTCTGTCTTTTTATTATCTGTTCCACTGTTTGATTTCAAATGTGCTGTCTTCTGCATCACTAATTCTTTCCTCTGCCTTTTCAAATCTGCTGTTATTTTCTGAGAGTGTATTTTTTATTTCTTGGAATGTGCCATTCCTCATCATCATATTTGTTATCTATTTATGTATGTTTATAATTTCTTCTGTATGCTCTCTCGGTGTTTTCTTAATATCCTTAATCTCTTCCTTCACTTCATTAAGTTGGCCCATGCTATTTTTTGGACAACTTTGATTAGTTGTTCGATGTTCTGCTTCTCTTCCTGGTTTTCAGTTTGTTCATTGGGCAGCCATGTCTTCCTTTTTCTTGGTATGGTTTATAATTTTTTGTTGCTGTCTGCTCATCTTCTTATCTTGATGGGTTTGTTCAATTGATTAGCTTCTCCCTCTAGTCTCAGGTTTTATTTAGTTGCTGTTTTTGTGTGAGTGTTATGGTTCTTCTTTGACACTGTGTTCTTATTTCCTTATTGTTATCTAAGTTTCCTAGATAGAAAAATATTAGTGCCAAACCAAGAAAAAGAGGTAAGAAAAGAAAAAAGATATTAACTATATTGATAGAAAAAGTTAGAAAAGGAACTGTGTAAGGCCTAGGAAAATGAATATTTAACCCATATAAGCAGTGTAAAGTTATAGGAATAAAAAAGTGGAGTACCTACAATGAAGTGGGAAACCAAATATGGAGAAGTATATAGAATGACCTAATTTTTTTGTCTTTATTTATTTCTCTAATGTTACATTAAAAAAATATGAGGTCTCCCTATACCCACCACCCCCCTCATCCCACACCTCCCCCATAAAAACATCGTCCTCCATCATCATGAGACATTCATTGCATTTGGTGAATACATCTCTGAGCTCCACTGCACCTCATGGTCAATGGTCCACACCATAGCTCACACTCTCCCACAGTCCATCCAGTGGGCTATGAGAGGACATACAATGTCCAGTAACAGTCCCTGCAGTACCACCTAGGACAACTCCAACCCCCAAAAATGCCCCCACATCACATCTCTTCCTCCAGCACACACATTCCCTACCCCCAGCAGCCACCATGGCCACTTTCTCCACATCAATGCCACATTTTCTTCAATTACTAATCACAATAGTTCATGAATAGAATATAAGTACATCCACTCTAATCCATATTCTATTCCTCCATCCTGTGGATCTTAGAATGGTTGTGTCCACTCCACATCTATGTCAAGAGGGGGATTAGATTCCACATGGATGCTGGATGCAATTCTCGTGCTTTCAGTTGTAGGCATTCTTGGCTCCATGGTGTGGTGGTTGACCTTCTTCACCTCCATGTTAGCTGATAAGCCAGAGTGTAGGAGTTGCTAGTCTGTTGGGGCTCAGGGCCTGGCTATCACATGGTCAGTCCAGAGATTCAGGTCCCCTGGGTATACATTGAACCCCAGCAAAAACTACAGATCCGTTCAAAGTAACAGGAGAGGCTTTGGACAAAGGTCACATCTGAGTCCAGCTCCATCACACAGAAACACAAACTCCAAAGTAGGGCCAACTGACATGGCACTGAACTCCATCTGCCATGACCATAGAACCTGTGGGTCTCTGTAGCCCTCAGAAGAACTAATACCTGGGGTTGTATCTACTTTATCTGTCTCTGGGACTCTGCTGAGGTGTGCATAAGGGCAACCCCTATGATAACCTCCTGGCTCTTTTTGGAGACTCATAGCTATATAAACTCATTTGTCCTTTCCATTTCCCCCTTTTATGCAGTTCAAAAGCATTTTTAACTCCAGGTATTATATGTAGACTGAGATATTCTGCTGGTCCGAGTTGACCCTTTTATTCAAGGTCATTTTCTAGTTACATCATCAGCTGGTACTTGGTAGTAATCCCTCAGCACCAGGGAGGCTCATACCCGGGAGTCATGTCCCATGCTGATGGGAAGGCAACACATTTACATGCTGAATTTGACTTCAAGACTGGCCACATTTGAACAACACGGAGGCTCTCAGACAGTAACTCTTAGGCACCCTGCAGTTCTAGGCCTTGTTCTTATTTCAGGTGCACAGGCTTACAAGCATAGTTATTAGTATCAAGGGCTCATTGTTGGACCTTTCTTCTTTTTTGGTCACTATGAAAATATCCAAACATTTTTATGTACCCTGGATATATGCCCTGGAGAACTCCCTGCAAACCATGTGTACCCTGTCAGTAACATCCCACACCAGTATTCCTCCCCTGCCATTGTTGAACCTCTCTGTGATCCAAAACTTCTTCAAAAATGAAGCCCAATATATTGCCAGGTTCCATTAATAGTAAAATGGAATATAGGGATCAGTTTAAAGGTTAGATATAGAATACATATTAATTTAGAAAAGTTAAGGTAAAAATAAATTGGGATATCAAAAAATTAAAAAATTCTAAAGCTTTGTTTTTGGTGTTTTGCCTTCCATCACTGCAGTAAGTGTTGCCCTGTATGCAAATGGCAAGGCAACTTCTTCCATCTTTTCCTCAGTGTCTACATCTTTTCTTTTATCTTTTCTTTTTTTCCTAATTATTAAGCTTATCTTCACAAAAGTTTTAGATCACAGTAATTGATATATACAATATACAGTACTCCCACATATCCAACATAAAAACATTTTTCCTTCCACAGCAATAATCTTTACATATACTATATTTACTGAAACTGATGTACAGATATTGAGACAATAGCTTTCAAACAAGGTAACATTAGGGTTTACATTGTTGTTCATATTTTAGACTATACAATTTTCTAAATTTTTAGTTATCTTATGTTTTACATTATGACTTACATTTTAGCCTATCAGTCCCTATATATTTTTGGTGTAATTTAACATGTCTTACATCCATCCTTGCATAATCTTGTGGAACACTTCTATTGTCCACACAGTTACATTGATTCCGTCTATTCGATACCTCTTTCCCCTCCCCTCAGGGCCCACAGTGACAGTCAATCTTCATTACTTGAAGGGCCATGTTCAGAGATACTTGCAACAGTGTTGAGGGCTTGGCAATGCCCTAATGCATTGGGAGCCATCTTTCTCTTGAGAAATACAATTCCCTCTATTTGAGAACATCAGTCCTCCACAGGATGTGGGTCTCTATCCAATGATATAACCCACTATAGCAAAATGAGCACTCACACACTCCCTAAAGCCTGTCCTGCATCAGATTATCCCCCTGAAGCATCTTAAAAGGTAACCTTCCTTATTATATTTTTGAAAAAGTTTTCTCAGCATTATACTCTCAACCAAATACCTGACAATCTCCTATGTTCATATGTTCTCCTACACTCCCCCCAATTTCTTGAGCAATATTACCCATCCTCCCATCCCTAGCCCCCTCAAACCCACAAAGCCCCACCCAAAGTTAAACATATGCCCCCATTTTATCCCCTTCCTTGTACAAATACTTACCTCCCACTTATCATAGATGTCACCCATGTAGGTGTCAGCTTGCATCCTTCCTCTACACCCCAATTTCCTTTAAGCCTATCATCCAGTCTCTAGCTCTCTGAGGCAGCTTGGTTTACTTACTTCAGATCAGAGAGGCCATGTAGTATTTGTCCTTCAATGCCTGCGTGCCTTCACTCACATAAGGTACTCAAGAGTCATCCTAGTTATCACATGTGTTTGTAGTGTATTCATTCTTAAAGCTGAGTATGTATATACCACATTTTATTTATCTATTCATCTGTTGATGGGCATTTGGGTTGATTCCAACTTTTGGCAATAGTGAACAATGCTGCTATGAACATTGGTGTGCATATAATTGTTTGTGTCCTTGTTTTCAGTTGCATTGGGTATATACCCAGCAGTGAATTGCTGGGTCATACGGCAAATTTATAGCTAGTTTTTTGAGGAACCACCAAACTGTCCTTCAGAATGGCTGGATCCTTCTGCATTCCCACCAGCAGTGGATGAGTGTTCCCATTCCTCCACATCCTCTCCAGCATTTGTAGTCTTCTGGTTTTTTTTTTTCATAGCTGCCAATCTTATGGGAGTAAGATGGTATCTCATTGTAGTTTTGATTTGCATTTCCCTACTAGCTAGAGATTTGGAGCATTTTTTTCGTGTGATTTTGGCCATTTGTATTTCTTCCTTGGAAAAGTGTCTGTTTAAATCTTTTTCCTATTTTTTAAATGGGTTGTTTGTCTTTTTATTTTTGAGATATAGGAGTTCTTTGTATATGCAGTTTATAAGTCTCCTATCACATATATGGTTGCCAAATATTGTCTCCCATTGTGTAGGCTCTCTTTTCACTCTCTTGACAAACTCCTTTGAGGTGCAGAAGGCTTTAATTTTGAGGAAATCCCTTTTATCTATTTGTTCTTTTGTTGCTCATGCTTTTGGCGTGAAGTTCATGAAGCCATTTCCTATTACAAGGTCCTGTGGATGCATCCCTACACTGCTTTCCAAAGTCTTTATGGTCTTGGTGCTTATATTTAGGTCTTTGTTCCATCTTGAGTTGATTTTTGTATAAGGTGTGAGTTGGTAATCCTCTTTCATTCTTTACATATGGATATCCAGTTCTCCAGGCACCATTTGTTGAATAGGCCATCTCTCCCAGTTGAGAGGGTTTGGTGGCTTTATCGAATATTATATGACTATATATATGAGGATCTCTATCAGAATCTCAATTCGGTTCCATTGGTCTGTGTGTCTCTCCTTGTGCCAATACCATGCTGTTTTCACTACTGTAGCTTTGTAGTATGTTTTGAAGTCAGGTAGTGTGATTTCTGGAATTTCATTTTTCTTTTTCAATATGTTTTTGGCTATTTGAGGCCCCTTTCCTTTCCAAATAAATTTCATAGTGAGTTTTTCTAGTTTCTTAAAGAATGCTGCATTGATTTTTATAGGGATTGCACTGAATGTGTAGATCAGTTTTGGTAGGATAGACATCTTAATAATATTTAGTCTTCCTATCCATGAACAGGGAATATTCTTCCATTTATTTAGGTCTTCTTTGATTTCCTTGAACAGTGTTGTGTAGTTCTCTGTGTATAAGTTAAATTTATTCCTAGGTATTTGATTTTTTATTGAATATTGTAAATGGTATTTGTTTCTTGATTTCCTCCTGAGCTTGCTCGTTATTGGTGCACAGAAATGCTACTGATTTTTGCACATTGATCTTATAACCTGTGACTTTACTGAACTCATTTATTAGTTCTAGAAGCTTTGTTGTAGACCTCTCAGGGTTTTCTATGTATAGGATCATGTCATCTGCAAATAATGAAATTTTGACTTCTTCCTTTCCAATCTGAATGTCTTTTATATCTGGTTCTTGCTTCAGTGCTTGAGCAAGTACTTCTAAGAATAGGTGATATTGGACATCCTTGCCTTGTTCCTGATCTTAGAGGAAAAGATTTTAGGATTTCACCACTGTAAATGCTGTTGGCTGTGGGTTTTTCATACGTACTCTTTATCATGTCCAGAAAATTTCCTTGTATTCTAATCTTATGCAGTGTTTTTATTAAGAAAGGGTGCTGTATTTTGTCAAATGCTTTTTCTGCATCTATAGATATAATCATGTGATTTTTCCCTTCAATCTTTTTATGTGGTGTGTTACATTGATTGATTTTCTTATGTTGAACCATATTTGTATACCCGGAATGAATCCCACTTGGTAATGGTGTATAATTCGTTTAATGTGTTGTTGAATACGGTTAGCAAGTATTTTGTTGAGGACTTTTGCATCTAGTTTCATTAGAGAATTTGGTCTGTAATTTTCCTTTCTTGTGGTGTCTTTGTTTGGCTTTGGTACTAGGGTAATTTTGGCATCATAGAATGAGATAGGTAATGTTCCTTCTGTTTTGATTTTTTTGGATAGGTTTCAGCAAGATTGGTATTAGTTCTTTCCAGAATGTTTTGTAGAATTCACCTGCGAAGCCTTCTGGCCCAGGACTCTTCTTAGTTGGGAGATTTTTAATGACTGATTCTATCTCTTTACTTGTGATTGGTTTGTTGAGATCATCAATTTCTTCTTTCATCAATATAGGCTGCTGATGTGTTTCTAGGAATTTGTCCATTTCCTCTGAATTGTCATTTTTTTGGAATATAGTTTTTTAAGTATCCTCTCATGATCGTCTTTATTTCTGTGGGGTCAGTGGTGATATCTCTTTTCTCCTTTCTTATTTTGTGTATTTGCATCTTCTCTCTTTTTTCTTTGTTAGTCTAGCTAAAAGTTTGTCAATTTTATTGATCTTCTCAAAGAACCAGCTCTTCATTTTGTTTATCTTTTCAAGTGCTTTTGTATTTTCTATTTCATTTAGTTCTGCTCTTATCTTTGTTCATTCTTTCTGTGGAGTTTGTTGTTTTTTTACTAATTCCTCCAAATGTGCAGTTAGGTCTTCAATTTTTTCTCTTCTTTTTTGATGTATGAATTTATGGCTATAAATTTCCTCTCAGTACTGCTTTTGCTGCATCCCATAAATTTTGGTATGTTGTGTTATCATTTTCATTAATTTCAAGATAGTTATTAATTTCTTTTGAGATTTCCTCCTTGACCCACTGTTTTTCTAAGAGTGTGCTGTTCAATTTCCATATCTTGGTATGAAATCTGGGCCTCTGGCCCTTGAAGATTTCCAGCTTCACTCCACTGTGGTCACAGATATTATTTTGTATGATTTCAATCTTTCTGAACTCATTGAGCCTTTCTTTGTGGCCTAGCATATGGTCTATCTTGGAGAATGATTCATGTGCACTTGAGAAAAATGTATATCCTGCTTTATTCAGGTGGTATGATCTATTAGGTCTAGCTCATCTAAGATACTGTTCAGAGTTTTTGTTTCTTTATTGATTCTCTTTTGAGATGTTCTGTCCAAAGTTGATAGTGGTGTATTAAAGTCCCCAAGTATAATTGTAGAGACATCTATTCTTTCACTTAATTTTTCCAGTGTTTGCCTCACATATTTGGAGGTGCCTTTGTTTGTTCTTCTTGAAAGATTATCCCTTTCACTAATATGCTGTATCCATCTTTGTCTCTCACAATTGTTTTGCATTCAAAGTCTATTTTGTCTGATATTAATATAGCTACTCCTGCCTTTTTTGGTTATTGTTTGCTTGTAAGATTGTTTTCCAGCCATTCACTTTCAACCTCCATTAATTCCTGGGTCTAAGATGTGTTTCTTGTAGACAACATATAGATGGGTCATATTTCCTTATTCAATATTCCAGTCTGAGTCTTTTGACAGGTGAGTTTAATCCATTGACATTCAGTGTTATTATTTTCAAGGAATTATTTTTGTTAACCATATTTTGTTTGGACTTGTGTTTGTTGTATTTTGTTTGTTTTCTTCCTTCTCTTCTTGTCTTTTTTGTTGCTCTTACACTCTCTTCCATCTCTGCCTCTCCTGTTTTTTCCTTCCTTCCTGCAGAACTCCATTTAGTATTTTTTGAAAGTCAGGGCTCTTGTTGGCACACTCTTTTAATTTCTGTTTATCTGTGAATATTTTGAACTCTCCATCATTTTTGAATTCTAGCTTAGCTGGGTAGAGTGTTCTTGGTTGGAAATTTTTTTCTTTTAGTACCTTGACTATATCATACCATTGCCTTCTTGCCTCCATGTTTTCAAATGAGAAATCAGCACTTAATCTTATGGAACCTCCCCTGTATGTGATGGTTCTCTTTTCTCTTCCTGCTTTTAGAATTTTCTCTTTGTCTTGAGCATTGGATATTTGACAAGTACATGTCTTGGAGTCAGCCTTTTGGGATTTATCGTGTTTGGAGTGTGTTGGGCTTCCTGGACATGTACATTCATCTCCCTCAGTGCATTTGGGAAGTTTTCAGCCATTATTTCCTCCAAAACCCCCTATGTCCTCTTTCCCTTCTCTTCTCCTTCTGGGGTGCCTATAATACATACGTTTGTGTATTTTGCCTTGTCATTCAGGTCCCTAAGTCTTGGCTGGATTTTTTCTTTTTTCTTTTTTTAAATTATTTATTTATTTTTAAAATTACATTAAAAACAATATGAGGTCCCATTCAACCCCACCGCCCCCGCCCCCCACTCCCCCCACAGCAACACTCTCTCCCATCATCATGACACATCCATTGCACCTGGTAAGTTCATCTCTGAGCATCACTGCACCCCATAGTCAATGGTCCACATCATAGCCCAGACTCTCTCACGTTCCATCCAGTGGGCCCTGGGGGGACCTACAGTGTCCCGTAATAGTCCGTGAAGCACTATCCAGGACAACTCCACGTCCCGAAAACGCCTCCAGATCTCATCTCTTCCTCCTGTTCCCCACACCCAGCAGCCCCCATGGCTTCCATTCCCACACCCATTCCACATTTTCTCTGTGGACATTGGATTGGTTGTGTCCATTGCACACCTATGTCAAGTGAGGGCTTAGATTCCACATGGGTACTGGATGCACTCCTCCTGCTTCTAGTTGTAGACACTCTAGGCTCCATGTTGTGGTGGTTGACCTTCTTCAACTCCATGTTAGCTGAGTGGAGTAAGTCCAATAAATCAAAGTGTAGGAGCTGAAGTCTGTTGAGGCTCTGGGCCTGGGTGTCATATTATCAGTCCAGAGATTCAAATCCCCTACATATAACTTAAACCCTCGGCTGGATTTTTTCTATCTTTTTATCAATCAGTTCTACTATCTGTTGGATTTCAGATGTACTGTCTTCCATGTCACTAATTCTCTCCTCTGCCTCTTCTAATCTGCTGCTATTTGCTGAGAATGTATTTTTGATTTCTTGAACTGTGGTGTTCATCACCATCGGATCTGTTATCTTTTTGCATATGTCTGCAATTTCCTATGATAGTGTTTTCTTCATATTGTTAATCTCTTCCTTTACTTCATTACATTGGCCTCTAACATATGCTTTGAGATCTTTAATTACTTGTCCAATGCTCTGGTCCTCTTCCTGGTTTTTAGTTTGTTCATTGGATTTGGCCATGTTTTCCTGATTATTGGTTTGGTTTGTAGTTTTTTGTTGCTGTCTGGTCATCATTTTATCTTGATGGGTTTAATAAGTTCCTTGGTGTCTTTGTTTAGTCTTGGGGATTAATTAGTTGTTGTTCATGTGTAAGTGTTATGTCTTCTCTTTGTCACTTTGTTCTTCTTACTCTATTATCTTGTTTCTGGCTAAATTCACTTTGAAGGAAAATATTAGGGCCAGGGGAAACAAAATGAGTAACAAAAGAAAATGTATAAAGTAGTATTGGTAATAAATGTTAACAGAGCAAAAATGTGAGATCAAGATGAATGGATATTAAACTCATGTAAGTTGTGCAGAGTTATAGCAGTAAGTAGAGTACCTATAATGAGACAGTCTACTGACTATGGGGAGGAATATAGTATGAATTAAAAGGCCAGTGTTTTCATGAGAGAGGGAAAGAGAAAAGAAAGACAATAATATCAAGAGTGGATAAAAGACAGAAAACAGAACAAAGGTATTAGAATTAAAAAGTCAGACAATTTGGGGGCCAAAGAAAGGGAGGTGGAATGTAAGAGAAACAGTAGATGATGGAGGATAGAAAGATGTAGGGGAAAGGGGATAGTGTATCTGGCCAAATTCAATAAACACAGAAAAGAGGAAATGGGGGATAAGGAAACACAGCAAATGTGAAGCACTCCCTGAAGCACCTATTATATAAAGAAAATAAAATAAAATAAGAAGAAAAAGAGAGAAAAGAAAAAAAGAGAAGAGAAAAAGTGGGGGCAGAGAAAGGGGGGAAACAAGCAAAAAAAGTAAAAGAGAAAAAAACTAAATAAATGAAAAAGGACCTTGGGTGATAAAACCAGAGAAAAGACCAGGAGACAATGCAATATTAGCACCCATGACAAAAAAAAAAAAAAAAAAAAAAAAGAAATAAAAGAAAAGAACCAACGTTTCAAGCTAGGAATCCTCTTTGCAGTTAAATAAAACACTTAGGGATCTGGCCTTCCCCCTTTCTCCCTTCCTCACTTCTCTCTCCCAAGGTAGCAGGAAAGCTACCTGAATGGTCTGGTAGGAGATTCAAGTGGGTCCTTTTTGAACCAACTAAACACAGAAAACAAGGACTCTTTATTTCCAGCGTGAGATCACCTATACCTCACCAGAATCCCCAAATATGCTATTGGAAGCTTGGATAACATGTCCTACAGTCCCTCCCCATTAGGCATGCTAGGGGAGGTCTAATTGATTTTCTGACTCCACCTTCTCCCAGACCAAGTTTCCTACCCCAGGACATTTAGGTAAATAGGGCTTCCTCAACAGATTCACCTCTCTTTTCTTCCCAGACTCTCCCCAAGTCAGCTGGTATACTCCTCCAAGCTCAAGGAGAGAGAGAGAAAAAACAACAACAACAACCAAAAACATGGAGGGTTAGGGTAATCAAGGACCTCAGGTGGACCTCAGGGTGTGGTGGGTTCGGGGATGGGAAGTCCATGGTATTGCAGACTCAAGGTGTGTGAGTCTCTGGAGCACGGGCCACCAGGGTTTATGGGACACAGATATGGGAACCATACATCCAGTTAACCTGGGGTTTGGGAACACTGCAGCACGACAAAGCCTTAAGGGATCCCTGTGGCCAGGCTGCCAGCTTTGGGGGAGGGGTCCCACCCACAACTTCTTACCTTCATGTCAGAAACCCAGAATTCCACCTCTCACAAGAATCTCATCACTGTCTCACCAAATCAACATCCAGACACCTCATGCCCTGCAAACCCCAGAAACAGCCCACTCAGGGTTTGGGAACACAGCACCACAACAAAGATTTCAGAAGTTCCACCCACAACTTCTGACCTCTGTGTAAGAGACACAAAATTCTACCTCTTGCAAGAATGTCTTCTGTCACTGTCTCACCAATTTGACATCCAGACACCTCCTGCAAGCACCCAAAACAGCCTGGTCCAGCAGGACTCTGACCCTACTCAGCTGCTTCTTTGCAGGAGAGATTATGAGGTGCAGTCACTCAGATGCCATCTTGCCCCACCTCCTAGAATGACTGAAAAGGCTGGCGTGAGGAGGTGAGAGGGGAAGAGAAAAGAAAGGACAAAACTGAAAGAGTTTATAAAAGATAGAAAATGGAATAGTAGAGTTAGAAATAAAATGACAGAAAAATTAAGGACTAAACAAACAGGTGGAATGTAAGAGCAACAACAGAAAGCGGAAGATAGAAAGATGTAGGAAGGAAAAGAGATAGCATTGTTAGTCAAAATCGGTACACACAGAACAGAGGAAACTGAGGAAGAGGAAACACAGCAAACAAAAAATAAGCTGGCAGCACTTAATTTGAAAAGTAGGGGGGAGGTGATAAAGAGTAAAGAAAAGCAAGAAAACAGACAAGCTCACAAGTAAGGAGTCAACCAAACACTAAGAAAAAGCAGCCTTCCCTCTTAAGTCCCTATGGAGCTTCTCAGACTGCCAGTGTTTATCAATCAATTACCCTGCAGCCTTCCTGCTGCAGATTTTGAAGTGAGTTTTAGTGAGTAAACTAAGTTAAATTATAAAACAAAGGTAACTTTCTTTTTTTAGGAAAAAGAAGAGACCCAAGAGATGCTAATATAAGAATAATTTCTATGTTTTCCCTATCCCAAGGTATCAGCTAGATGTTTAATATCCCAGTGGGTCACTACTCTCTACAAGGAGCTGGGAATTGCACTAGAGACCTTGTATATTCAAGGTGGAAACTCCTCCATGGAGCTAAATTTTCTTGTTAGGTCTATTAGCTCTTCAGAAAGCTAGAGAGTCCATTTCCCTTGATCAGGATTGAGTCTTTCAAATTGGATAAATTCCTGCTGATTAGGAATCTGCCCTTCTCCCTTTTTATTCTTACTGCTTTCTCTCCCAGGGCAGCAGGATGCAATAGCCTCTGTGAGAGTTCCCTTTTAAAACTCAAATAGGACCCTGGTGACTTAACTCACCACAGGAAAAAAATGACTCTCAACATCTTCAAGAGAACCCACACCTCACAAGGCAGGTTCAATTTTAATTGTCCCACTCAGGCTTTCTATTATTCAATCAAGTTTGGAGACTTTAATGTTTCTAGACCATTGTTCACTTCTTTTATTGGCATATAATTATACATAACAAAAAGATGAGTATTAATATTAAAGATCTTAACAATTTTAGAAATTTGATGAGTTCCTATGTGTCATTGTCTAATAACAATGCAATACAAGTTAAAAGTAGAGGTGAAATAATTTTAAAAGAATACTATATTTATAAACTAAGGGATACACGCTCACTCTCAGCTCTAAACTATATGATTTTGTAGAAGAAATAACCTATAGTCAAATGATTACTGCTAGGATTCAACAAAAAATGTAGTACAAGAATGGAACACACAGAGTGGTATGTTTCTTTGTAAGCAGAGACTGTCTGTGATTGGGAAACTCAGGATGACTTCATAGGAAAGTAACAAGTGAGCTAAGCCTTGTGCATTTGTGTGTGTGTGGTGTGTATCTGTGTGTAAATCATGGGCAGTGCTAGAATTTCCTCTGTTTTTCTGAATTTATATTCTGTTTCCAGAGAAGAGGCTCTTGTGTGATACTATCCATCATCTTCCAATTTGTTTTTTATCCAAAATTATATTCCATTGTCACTTGTAGTTATTTTTACATTTCAGTTTCAGTGTCTTGACTAAGTTTAATTTGCCCATTAATTCAATTGTGTATTTATTCCTTTTGGTTACTTTTTGAAAAGCCTCATTCACTGAGTTTATAATCAGTGGTATATACCTTCACAAGCTCTTCTAGTAGGTCTTTTTACATTTCTGGTATCTTTATTTAGAATGATTGGGGTGATTGGAGCAGTTTTGTGAATCTCTATAGAAGACAAACCCTGAGGTGTGTTTTGAGTAAGATTATGATTTACAAGTCAGGTGATGCCAGGTCCCAACTAGTGATCTTATCTGCATCTGAAAACTTCAACTGGTCTTTTAACAATTAGAACAGAGTGATAAAAATATCTGCCCTATATTCCTCCTTTTCCCAAAGTGATTCTTGGCTAACAGTGTCCTAGTGAAAGCAGATATTAATTGTTTCCTTGGGGTTCTTTGCCCAAGTGACCTTGGCCAGTAAATACACCACATATCTCTTGTTGTGACTTCCTCACTTTCTCATGACTTTAAAGAAAAAGAAGATTCCCCTCCCTTTATGAGCTTACACATTTCTTCATTCTTGGTGCCTGCTTTTCAACTTAGATAAAATATGGTAGCCATTCTGCCAAGAATGCCTACATTTTTCTTTCTACCTGCAAGTGTCCCTAAAATCTGCAGGCAAAATGTTTATGGGGACAAAGTCAATTACTTGTCTGTGGCTCTTTACAAGAAATCAATAAGTAAATTATCTCCTGTTAATCAGATTAAAGAGAGGTGTATATTAATTTTTAAGTATTTTATCAGACAAATATATGTTTCACTTATTTGAATTGATTAAATAAACTTTGTATAGAGATCCCATACTATTAATAGCTACTAAAATTCATGGAGAAAGTGCTAATTAGAAAATGTGTTATCCGAATATGATGCTAATATAGTAAACAAGTCTGTCCTCTTTCAACATATGAATGTATATTATTCTGTAGAAGAAAATAACTTTATGGATCATTTATAATTAGATTAATTTTTTAGGAAATATAAAGCAATTGCTTAAGTTCCCGTTAAGAGAGTAAAAATGGACAGTCCTCCTTGTGAATCCATAGACACAAGTAATTTTTAGGAGTGATCAGTCCTACTTTAATTTTCCTCCTTATTCTACATTATAGTCTTGTTTAAGGGTTTCCCTTGCCAAGAGGAAACTTGGCAGATGGAAACTACTGACAAACTTCTAACCATGATGCAACATCCCTGAGTAACTTAACTTGGTTCAGAAGGAAAATCTCTGGAGGTGAATGTCTTTCAGGATACCTGTTTCATTCATGAAGAACTGTTACGCCCGCTCCTGGGCCCGCCTCCGGGTCGGGGGCTCTGACCGCATCCCAGGCGCGTTCCGACTGCAGCAAGGGAGAGACGGAGGCGCTGTCATCTTCTTGACTTGGGCGCCTGCACTCTCCCGGGACTCGGGATGCCAGAGCTGCCGCGTGGGGCGAGAAATAGTCGGGGTTGAGCCCCAGCTGGGCAGAGGGCTCACACTCTTCTGGTCTCTCGGACAAGACTCACCTGAAGGAATGTGTGGTGGATTGGCTCCAAGTAAAAGTACAGTGTATGTATCCAACTTGCCCTTTTCCCTAACAAACAATGACTTATATCGGATATTTTCCAAGTTTGGCAAAGTTGTAAAGGTTACTATAATGAAAGATAAAGATACCAGGAAGAGTAAAGGGGTTGCATTTATTTTATTTTTGGATAAAGAATCTGCTCAAAACTGTACAAGAGCAATAAACAACAAACAGTTATTTGGTAGAGTGATAAAAGCAAGCATTGCTACTGACAATGGAAGAGCAGCCGAGTTCATCTGAAGGCGAAACTACTTTGATAAATCTAAGTGTTATGAATGTGGAGAAAGTGGGCACTTAAGTTATGCCTGTCCTAAAAATATGCTGGGAGCACGTGAACCTCCAAAGAAGAAAGAGAAAAAGGAAAAAAAGAAAATTCCTGAACCAGAAGAAGAAATTGAGGAAGTAGAAGAAAGTGAAGATGACGGGGAAGATCCTGCTCTTGACAGTCTCGGTCAGGCCACAGCTTTCCAGCAAGCCAAAATTGAAGAAGAACAGAAAAGATGGAAACCCAGTTCAGGGGACCCCTCAACCTCAGATGATTCAAGACGCCCAAGGATAAAGAAAAGCACATATTTCAGTGACGAAGAAGAACTTAGTGATTAAGATTAATATTTATTATGTAAATATCATAAAAATAAAAAACTTTATAGTACAAATTTCAGCTGGAGACTGAAGATTACTTTTTTTTTAGGAGGTTCTGGGGATCGAGCCTGGGACCTCGTACTTGGGAAGCAGGCACTCAACCACTGAGCTACACCCATTCCCCTCAAACAGTTCTTTATTTTACCATAAAATAGTTCACAAGCATCTGAAAAATAACTTTAAATATCATGTCTCTCTCTATCTTAGCAGATAATAAAAATCAGGATTTGCTAATAACCATTAATCCTGAAAACAACTAATTTTAATAAGAATAAGAACATGTAATATTATCATAGTAATACTACTGTTCAACCCAAGAAAGAAGGTAGATATTAAAAAGATTTGAGAAGCTCTTTGTAAAAGCTTTCTTAGTATCTGATTGGTTTACATGAATATTTTTGAAATTAGTTTAATATTTACCACAAAAACTTCATAAAAACTGAAAAAAGAGTTGAGTTATTGTTATTAAATTTTAATAAAATTTTCAGTATTATTTTGTGCTAAAAAAATAACTTAATTTTCGCAGGACACAATATTGAGTCAGAAGACAACAATCTTTTGAAAAAAATAAAAGACAAAGACAATATTTGACTTTTATTTTTAGCATGAATTAAGTGAAGGGAAAATGTGAGACTGGAGGATAAGCATGAAGTGTGTGTGTTTGCACATGTTTTTGAATGTTCTGATTAGAGGTGATAACTGACACCCTTATGTAAATGAGTTTGGCAGGAAGGAGCTTGTAGAGAAAGGAAAGCAGAGAGATGGAAAAATACCTGCTTTCTACCTAAATCTTGGCTATAGCCCTTTAAAACATTTTTTATTGCTCTTTCCTGCAAGATTCTTATACTATGCATGGTAAGGCTAACTGTAATATAGGAAAACAGTAGATATAAAAGTCAGTGTGTCATAAATACAGAATGACTGCTAAACACAAAAAACCTCAGAAGCTCACAGAGGAATACATACATTAAAACAGTAATGATTTAAATATTTCATAAACTGGGAAGCTGCTGCATGTTTTTATCTTGGAAGAAATATGATAGAGTCATATTTCTGTGAATTTTTAGGATCTGATATAAAGTGATGGCAGTAGGATGGGATTATTGGAGATACAGGAGGTAGAAGTTGGGGTCAAATATGAAGCTACATTTTCAGTTCAGCAGCCTGGAGAATGTTATACACTATTTTCAAGGAAGTCATCAAAAAACTTTGGTGGTGGGAACTTGGACTGATGGCTAGATATGTTTAGTGAAAGGTGATATTAGAATATGTATACATAAAAACAGACATACTAGTATAATTCATAATAAAATTTCATAATAAAAACTGCTGAAAAGAACTGAAGATAAACTCATGATCGGGAGCAATGAATTGAAGTCATGTGATTGAGTAAAAATGTTGATAAGAATTGACATAAAAGAGAAGAAAGCAGGTTTTTTTATTTTTGAAGAAGCTTTAGATTACATAAATGTTAATAGAAAATATAGGGGATTCACATATATCCCACCCCCTCCCACTCCCACACTTTCCCCCATTAACAACATCTTTCATTGGTGTGGTACATGCATTACAATTGAAGAACACATATTGAAGCATTGTTACTAACTGTGGACTACTGTTTACATTGGAGTTTACACTCTGCCATACACAATTTTATAGGTTATGAAAAAATGTATAATGGCCTGTAATTTTCATTTTAATGTCATACAGGACAATTATAATATCTCAAAACTGAACCATGAAAGCAGATATTGTAATCTGTGAAATGACAATAATAAGAAGGAGAAGAAAGAATAAAATTCAATATAGAAAAGAGAAATCTGTCTTAATGGAGGAAGAATTAAAACTGGTAAGAATTCCATTATGGTCAGAATTTAAAGAATAGAAGCACAGTGATTAATATATTTCATTATTAATAACAATGAGGCAGAATAGAAATGAGGCAAACCCATTGGATTTCCTGTTACAAGATGATTGCAAACTTTGTGAATTCTGTTTCAGTAAACCCAAAGGACAGAAAACATATATAGGAGAATGAAATGTAGAAATGTGGTAAGAAGGGCAGCTTTAGCTGCTATCTTGTGCAAATATGAAATCAGAAAATTGACCATTTTGATTACATGTAGATATGGAAATCATATAAATTTGCATCCTCATTGAAAAGAGGATAGAAGGTGAAAAGAACTGAAAGGACAAAATGAAGTCTAAAAGCACTGTTATGTTCTAAAATTGAGGGGATACAAGCATGGTAAGAGGTAGAACTAAAGAAATAGAAAAGTAAATGCTTAGGGAGGGAGCCTGGCTTGATGCCTTGATCTGGACAGAGCTGCCATCACGCACTGCCATGTGCCTGACCACCCACAGCTGGAGCTGGTGTGAGACAGCTTCTCTGATGATGCCTTGATTTGGAAACTTTCATGACCTCAGAACTGTAAATTTTTAATCTAATAAATTCACATTATAAACACCAACACATGCTTGGTATAATGTTCCCAGCCATTTTTAGCAGACTAAAATAAATATAAAACCTGAAGAATGAAGGAATGAAATTTGGGGTAGGTATGAGGAACTCTGGCCAACAGAAATGAGTTGTACTTCTAAGGCACCAAGGAGACTGGAGGGCTGCTGAAGTGCAGGCGTGCTGGCTCAGTGGCACCGCTAGTATCATTTAAGCAGCAGGTAGGATTCTGGCAGGTAAGAAAGGTCATCCCTGGTGTTAGGGTGAAGGCTACTCTAGAGATGTGACAATAAAGAAGGGATGGCAAGGTACAGAGAGTGTAAACAAAGAGAACAGCTTGTGACCACCCCTTGGCCTGGAAGGACAAGGGAAGGAAATGTGTTTAGAAGTCAAAAGAGATTGGGAACTGTGGGGAGTGTTGCCTGGCACATCTTGAAGGGATGCAGCTACTCTCAGGAATGTGATATGTTTAAGCAAAGAGAAAGTGGGGGAAAATACTCTTGTCTTCCTCTCAAGTTTTCTCACCATTCCGATCTTCTGGTGATTTCAAACATGAATACTAACTACAATTCAGCAAGCAACCAAATTGAATAAGGGAGACACAGTCCATAGGGATCAGCTTCCCCTGCACAGACCAGAACAAGGAAGAGTAAAAAATGGTTTGGAACTCAATGAATAAAATAGGCCCCAGTCTTTTCTCTTCTCCCATGACATCTTGAGCATAAGTCTTCATTCACATACATTTGCCCTAAGATTACCTAATGACATTTTTACTACCAGGCATCATGTTTTTGTTCCAGGCAAGAAGAAGCAGTCAACTACAGGGAGAAATATATATTCTCTCCATTTTTAAGAATTTTAACAATAAAGGTTAAATCCACAGATTTCCTATACTTTTTTTGTTGAAAACTGGGCTACCTCTAGCTCCAAGTTAGGTAGATAATTGAGCATTTAAGTCTGGTCACATTACTTTCTCAAACAAATTGGGTTTCAATAAGTTAAGGACTAAAGCGGTGATGGCTTTTGTGTAGAAATCATCAGGATCAGCAAACGATGAGTGGGATGAGCTTGGTAGAGAGTGGGGGAAGGGAGTGTCAGACAGAAAGAAACTGTGATCAAGGACTGGATATTTAGAAAGAGCTTTTTGGGGGTGTGGGAGTAGCTCAGTGGTTGATTGCCTGCTTTGCATGTGTGAAGTACCAGGTTCGATGCCCTTATCTCCTAAAAAAAAAGATATGTCATAAATTGGAATCAATTCAATATTTTCAGATAGTAAAGTGAGCAGCAGGAATTTTCAGCAAGGAGAGGCTGTAAAGGAATGAGGGAGTCAAACATTCAGTGCTGTTCAAGTCATTTTAAAGAATGTAGGTAGAAAAAAATTGGGATAGTGAACATGAAAACCACACAAGAAAGGATTTTCAGTGAAAGAAAAAAGTGAGATAGTGAACATAAAAACCAAACAAAAAAGAATTTTTGGTTACAACCCAAATGTAAAATTATTGCATAAATATAAAACACAGTTAAGAGCCTAAAAACAAAACATAAAGAAAATATTTACTACAGACATGCTATTTAAATTTTTATATTATCAATTCAGAAAGCTAACAGACAAACCACGGAGAAGAGCTGAACAACCCAGCAGGAAAAAAGTGTTCAAGTTAAGAAAAGGAACTGTCTGAGATATTTAGGTACCACTATGCATAGAAAATGTATTAAAACTGGTGAACAATCAAGCATGTTAAATAATAATTGAATATCTTTGTCATCTGAAATATACACAAAAATGAAATTTAATTCTTCTGTTGCCAATGGTGTGGTAGAATAAACTCTTTTTACACTGTCTCTTGGTACATTCCTGAAGAAAACAGTAGAGATATTTTTGAAAAGTATCATGCCATCATGCAACATTGTTCATATGAAAGTTTGTTGAAGTGCTATATGTAATTGTAAAAAAAGAAAAATTGTCATGTCCTACATTATAATATTTGTTTGACAAATCATTATATAGCATATTTTATAATAGAATACTTTCCAAGTATTAATAATACACATACATAAACATAGATGGATAGTTAGATAGTTGCAGATAGATGATAGGTGGTAGGTAGATACATTTTGCAATGGGCAAAGGTACACAGTATATTGTTTAATGGAGAAAATAGATTATAAAATAGTATGCATAGTTAGATACTATTTATTTATTTATTTTTAAAGACTTATTTATTTTTATTTATTTATTTCCCCTCCCCCCCCAGTTGTCTTCTCTCTGTGTCCATTCACTGTGTGCTCTTCTGTGACCACTTCTATCCTTATTAGCGGCACTGGGAATCTGTGTTTCTTTTTGTTGTGTCATCTTGCTGTGTCAGCTCTCTGTGTGTGGTGCCATTCTTGGGCAGGCTGCACTTTCTTTAGCGCTGGGCAGCTCTCCTTACCAGGTGCACTCCATGCACGTGGGCTCCCCTATGCCAGGGACACCCCTGTGTGACAGGGCACTCCTTGTGCACATCATTACTGCGCATGGGCCAGCTCCACGCGGGTCAAGGAGGCCTGGGGTTTGAACCATGCACCTCCCATGTGGTAGGCGGTTGCCCTATCCATTGGGCCAAGTCTGCTTCCTGTTAGATACTATTTATACACTATTTTATACATGTATGTGTAATTACATTTAATGATGTCACCCCATGGAACCTGACATTTTATTGCAAAAGTTTTAAAATATTTTTTAATGTAAAATGAGTTCTTGGGCAAGCACATATGTGCAAGTTTAGTGACAATATTGATAATTTAGATTTTTAAAAATTGCTTACCTGCCTCTCCCTAAAATAAACATCAAATTAAAAAAATAAATTTTAAACCAGAGAAAAAAAATTTTAAAAAATAAGCAGAAACGCTTTTTTCTTAAGTCCTGTAAGGCCCATGACAATCATAGTTCATATCTGTAATTCACAATCTTTTCTTTTTTTTTCCTTCAGCTCCCACAATTTCCATTTTATCCTGATCTCTAAGGGAGGAGTACTTAAAGTTCCACCCAAGCAATATATCCATAGGCTCTCATTTCTGTAGTTTAGGACTTTGATTTTATCCTATTTAAAATATCCTAAGACCTCAAACCGAGAACTTAACTTAAAAAGTGAATCTGAGCGGCTTCACGAGTGTCCCCCGCGCCTCTGCGCCCGCGGGGCTGCCGTCTGGCCGCGCGCCGCTCCCGCCGCCGAGCCGCGGGGTGGGGGGCGAGGAGCTCCCGCAGCCCCCGCTGCCCCGGCCAGGAGCGGCGCCTCCGCCTGCGGCCTCGGGAGGGCGGCGGCAGGGCCGGGGCGGGCGGCGGGAAGAGCGCCTCCGCGGGGCCTGTGCGCGTACCCGCCTCTGGGCGTGTCTGTCCCCGCGTGTATCTGTGACGTCGCTGTGCGTCCTTCCCAGTCCCCCTCTGTGTCTGCCTCTGGGTTTGTGTCCGTCTGTGTTGATTTCCCTTGAGCCTGTGTCCCCTCTCGCCGCACCCCCCGGCACCGAGCGCCCGCCTCTAGGTCTTTTCTGTGCCCCTGAGTCGCCGTCTCTGGTTTTGGCCCCTGGAGCTGTGCCACATGCTTGCGTCCTGGCGGCGTTCCGTGTCTCCCTCCCTCTGTCTGGCTGTCTGTATTCTGTCCGGTCTTTCTTTCTTCTCCATGGCCTTCCTCTCCGTGGCCCGTTAGTCCCCGTCTTTCCCCTGGAAGCCGGCCCCAGGGCCTCAGGCCATCGCAGGGAGTGTGGGCGCGGGGTGTGGGGAGACCCGGGCCGTCACTGCAGGCCCAGCCTTCGGGCTAGGGGGACCTTCCTGCCTGGGTCTTCCTGCACCTCCCCGCTCCACCCCAAGTCCTTCCACACCCGCGGGGAACCCGTTCAGTGGAGGCCCCTGAATCCACCTGCAGGGAAGAGGGAGGGGGGCTACTGCCTCTCCAGGGGCACCCCAGTTGGAGCGCTTTGGGCTGGGCGGGGTGGGGTGCCTGGAATTGTCTGAAGGGGCTTGGCTGAAGGTGTGGGTGGGGCCTCCCACCGCTGGGCGTGAGGTACTCCCTCACTGATGGGTCTTCCCAGATGGCAGCAGGCAAGAGCCCCCTCCTCTGCGGTATCAGGTTGTCATTTTCTCCTGCAAAGACCCCTCCCTTCTCCATGCGGTAATGACTTCAGTGGTCTCAGCAGTCAGCCCCTCCAGTAAGAGCTGGGGATTTAGGAGGGGAGCAACTGCCTTGCTGAGTGCAGAATGCCACCCTTCGCAATTCCACCAGTACCCCTTCCTATTTGGGGAAACTGAGTCCCAAAAAGTCAATGCACACAGCTCCCTCCCCAGGTCACAGGGCAGCCAGGGATTGGCAGCCCCAGGATTTCCAGGCCCTTGAACGGGGCCATTCCCTGGAGGCCTGAGTGAGGGGAAGAAATAAATTTGAATTCTTTTTGTAGGAGGCAGGATTAGCATAGGGCACTTCTGAGTGAGCAGCTCCCTGCCCCGCCTTCCCTGGAATGGAGCTTTCCTGAAGGGTGGGGATGGGCAGGCTTTCCACGTGTGGAGGGAAGAGAGCATTCTTCGGCTTCTTTTCTGAAAAGGTGTCAGGACACTTTGGGCAGCAATTGGAGGCTCCTCAGTAACACATTCAGCACACATTCATGGCAAATGCCAGCCCGGCATGCCTACCTGGCACCTGGCTCCCAATGTCTGGAATGGGAGGGTCAGCATCTCCAGGCAGCCACCCCCTCTCCTCTGTCCCTCCTCCTGCCCTCTGACAGACCCTGCCCCCATGGCCAGAAGGCCTTCCCAGAAGAACAATGCTAATGGTGTAGGTGTTTACTGAGCAGTTACTATGTGCCGGGTACCTCAGTGTGCTGCTTCAGCTTAATCCTAGTAAGACCTTGCGAGGTGGGAAAATTATTTCCATTTCACTGAACAGGAAGGAGCCTGAGGTTCAGAGAAGTAAGTGACTTACCCAGGGACAGCCAGTGGGGAAGTGGCAGAATAGGGATTGACCTCCACTTGCTCTGACCCAGAGCTTGCCCCTGAGTGTCCCAGCAAGGCCTGGCTGCTTCCGGGGAGGAGAGCCATCCACAGGAGGCTGAGATCAGAACTCCATGACCACACTCTTCCTCATTGTCTCCTCCCCTGGCCTCCAGCCCTCCCCTGGCAAACAAGACACCTCCACCCTACCCTGTACCTGCAAAGCCATCCCCTACTCACTTGTCCCCCAACACCCACAAGTCCTCCTTCAGGTCCCAGCTCAAGTGCTGCCTCCCTGGGCAGCTTCCTCTGACTCCTCCAGGCAGACTTCCCTACTCCGTGGCCTGTGCTCCTTGCTCCCCTTGTGCTCTCTCTGTTCTTATGGCGATTGTGGTGTCATCACAGTCAGTGAGGCTGTCTCCATCTCCCCATGAGGGACTGTGCAAGCTGAGTCCTCTCACTGTCTCACCTGAGAAGGTACACATCAGGTGCCCAGTCAGCATTGGATAAAAACATGAACTTATGGCTCTGAAAGGCCTTGGAGGCCAAGGATATTGGAATCCTAAATTCTCAGAAGGACTTGAAATTTGATGTTCAGAGAGGGCCCAGCTTAGAGCCTGAGTAGATTAGAGCCAGAAGTGTGGCAGAGCAGCCAGGACAGGCCACCAGCCCTGGGTACTTGTACCTCCAGGAGTGTTTTGTGGCAGCTGTGACCCCTGAGGCTTGAACACCTGTGGGTTAATGAGGTAATTTAACTCTCTCAGATGGTTGGTGGTGCCCTGTAGTTAAGCTTAGGTGTTTCAGAACCGTGCCCTCTCCTCGCAGGCAGTTCTAGAACTGTGGAGGGAGCCTCTGGTAGAGGAGCTTGGCTTTGGGCAGGCTCTTGTCACCTAAGTCAGCGTCTGTCAGTGGGATGGGACAGATGCTGGACTCTCCGGATGAGGGAAGAAAGGGACCTCACAGGCCCTCTGAGTAGCATCTGCTGCAGCCTCTGCTGTGGAAGCCTGTTATGAGTGCTTGCTGTGTGCCAGGTGTAGGCTCATCACCTGCCTTGTTAGGGCGTGAGTGGTGGGCACAGTTGAGCCTTGGACTGCTGGGGCTATGGGACTGTGCCCACCCCAGGTGGGATTTGGGTGTTTTGCCCACAGGAAATGACTGGGATTCCAGGTGACCTATGAACCAAACCAAGCTTCTGTGGGTTCCAGAGTCCAGTGCCCAGCTGCTCTGGGGTGGAGACCTCTGGGGCAAAGGTGGACTGAGCTGTCTTGTGGGCCCTGGGCATTTGTCCAAGTGTGTGTGTGTGTGGGGGGCTGGCCCCCTTCACAGAGACAGCACACATCTGGCAATGGGTCTGGCTGTTTGGCCGTGACCTGGCCCAGGATCAGGTGTGCTTGTCCTCTGGGCCTGCCTCCATGCATGTTGTCAAGAGCCACCCAGGCCTGGCTCCCTGACTGTTAGGAGGCCCGGAGAAGTTCCATCCTGTGGGGAAAAAGGAGTGTTTAAATCCCCTTGTTCCTTTTGTCCTTGAAATAAGCCCTGTGGTAGGTGTTGTTCTGCTCTTCTTTTGGGCCTCAATGAACCAAGAGAACTGGAGGTTCCAGGTAACTTGCCCCGGTTGCACACCTGGTAAGCAGCAGATGTTTTAGAACAAGCCTCACCTGCTTCCACAGCCTGCATTGCAGGTCACACACACACACGATTACAAGACAGGGGGCCTCGTGGAGTTGTGAGCGCTTGGGAGGGTGGGTGCTGAGAAGGATGCGACTGGAGCTGGGGGGGTGTGCTATGGGGGCGTGAACTCTGAGCAGGGCCATGAGGCTGGGCAGGATTGGCTGGAGGTGGAGGAGGCAGAGCTGTGGCCCCTAGACCCCTGTGCTTCCCTGGCCAGGCACCGGCAACTTGGCAGGGCTTGGGGCTGTTGAGGGGCCTGCCTTGGAGAGGGATTGACTGGCAGCCCCTGTACACACAACAGATCACCTAATTTCACCTTCCTGGAGGTAGGTTCTGTTGCTGCCCCATTTCACAGAGGAGGAAATGGAGCTTCAGAGAGGAGGGTGACTTGGCCAGAGACACAGCCAGGAGGTGGCAGGGCTGGGATTCCAGCAGAGGGCAGTCAGATGCAAATAGCCATCCCAGAGGGCGTCCTGGAATGGGCCAGAAGGAGTGGAGGGGAACTGTCCTCCTGTGAGCCTGTCCTCTGTCTGAACAGGGGTGCCTCTGGCCCAGCCCTTCACTGTTGGCCCAGTGCAGCTGGAGAAGAAGCAAGGTGGGCTAGAGGTGGTCATGGGGGACTGTGCTGGCTGCTAGAAAGAGAAAGAGGGCCCTGGCTGAGCACTGCACCCTTCAGTGCCTCTGTGTCCTCATCTGTGAAATGGAGACAACAGGCTTCATGGGGTCATGGAAAGTGGTAGAAGGAGACAGTGGACAGCTTCATAGGGCTACTGCAGTGCCTGAGTGGGCATTGGGGGCTCAGCCTGGATTCCAGCCTGGGTGGGCTCTGCCCCCACAGTGCCACTGTTGACTTATTGTCACAAAGGGCTGGAAGAGCCTGGATCAGTGCCCAGCAGGTGGAATTATGGTTATATCCCTGTCAGGACATTGAGACTGCTATGCCATCTGGGGGATGGTTTCCCAGGGCTCCCTGGGGCTTCCTGGGGCCTTGCACACCAACCCCCTCTCAGACATCAGTGCTGGTCCTGGCCTAGTGCTGTGGGGAGGAAGTATGACCCTTTGAGCAGTGCAGTGGCTCTTTCAGTTCCTAGCCCTGTGTTTATGACCTGTGAGCTCTGGCCTCCTTCTGTTTGGGGTGCCTGGAGCAGGTGAGCCCATTTGGGCTGTGGGTGTGGCTCTCTCCTTTCACAGGACCCTGAGGAATCTGGGTTTCTGACTTTAAGACCAAGGGTCATCAGTTCGTTTGCACCTCCCCCTGCTCCCTGACCCTCAGCCTGCAGCAGAGGGGGTGGCAGACACTTGCCCTCCTTGTTTTTATTTGCCCCCTTCCCTGAGCTGGGTAGGGCTTGTGAATCTGAGCCAAGCAACAAGGCTGCTGAAGAGAAAAAAGAGCCACAAAATGGCCAAACATTTTTTTCAATTAAAAATTGTCACATGCAGATTAGAGAAAATGAGAAAACAAAAGAAGGAAGTGGATGTGAGTTAAGCAGTTCAGCACTTGCCTACCAGATGGGAGGCCTGGGGTTTCATTCTGGGTGCCTCCTTTAAAAAAAACAGACACAGAGAGTGGACAGTGAAGACAGTGAGTGCAAACAAGGGAGGGGAGAAATAGGTAAATAAAAATAAATCTTAAAAGAAAATACAAGGGATAGGAAGAAAATTTTTTTAAAAAGTGAATCTGAACTGGTGGTGCTCTTAGAGAAAATGGTATTGCAGTTATATTTTAAAATAATTCCTATAGATCAAGCTATGACTAAATTGAGCTCACAATATGAAATTAAGAAATGAATGGGCAAATAACTCTAGTAAGAATTAAGAGAAAAAACAAATAACAGGCTTAGATCCCTAAGAACCTCTCAGAATACAGCTAGCCAAGAGAGGCCATGAAAAAAAAAACCCACATTCTTTAAGGTGATTAGATGTATAAAATAAGGAATGGAAAATGTGAGGAAATATATGGTAATATCAAATTAGTCCAAATCAAAATCTAATGGAAATAGTCATAGAAGTTAAAAACTTTATGGATTAAATAGTAGACACCACTGAAGAGAGAATTCATGAAATGGAAGCTAGATCTGAATGCAGCACAAAGAGGTAAAAGGAGAGAAAAAACGAAGGAGAGTTTGAGAGAGGAGGAGAAGAAAATGATCATGACTGATCCTAATGCATAGATTTTAACTAAAATGTATGAATAAATAGCTTTTTTCCATTGATGTGAGTGTGACATTTTGGAGCTGTTTCTGGATCTCAAAAAGGATCATTTTCTTGGAGCTCATCCATTACTGTGGGTTTGGGGCACTGTGGTCAGATTGCTCCAATGAGGTGTGTCCCAGGGTGGGTCCTGACCCTCTAACTGGAGTCCTTTATAAATGAGGGACTGACAGAGGAGACATGCAGGGAAAAGCAGCAGAAACAGAGAGACCCCAAGAGGCTGGAATCAGTGGAGCTTAGAGGCATGGAAAGAGACCCCTGAGAGGTTGAGAGAGATGAGGCCCAGAGGAGGGGGGAGAGACAAACCACATGCCTGAGCACCCACAGTGGAGCTCAGGGAAAAGTGAACTTGGAGGGAAAGGCAGATACCTCAGCAGAGACTGGCCATCATTGTGCCATGTCACATGGCAGGAGTCCAGGATCACCAGCAGCCAACCCTGAGTAAGATAGCATCTCTGAAGATGCCTTGATTGGGACATTTTCAAAGCCTTGGAACTGTAAGCTTTTAACCTAATGCATTCCCATTATATAAGCCTACATTTTTCTGGTATTTTGTTCCTAGCAGCTTTTAGAAAATTAAAACAAGGTGGTTTCAAATGTTTTCTTATTTCCAACAATGCTGTGGTGATTAATGATGCATATTTCCTTGTACATATCTCTACATATTCCAACAAGGAGTGGGATTACTGAGTTGTGGGAAATGTGTTTGTCCAACTTATTTGCTATAGCCAAATGATTTTCAAATGAGATCAATTTATACTCCCATCAGCAGTGGCAGATAATTCCCATTCCTCCCCTTTTAAATTATCACCAATCAGATGTTTGTGAAAAAGCATCTCATTATTGCTTTAATTTGCATTTCACTAATTAGGTTATGTTGAGCACCTTTTCAAACAGCTAAAAGAAGTTCAGTTTTCCTGTTCTATGAATTGCTATTGCATATATTTCTATTGGTTGTTTTCATTTTCTTACTGATTTGAGTGTGATCTTCATATATTCTGCATACAAATGAGTATTAAATGTTTCAATGAGAATATAAATCACAGGACCATAGTTTGCCTTTTAATTTTGGTGTCTTTTGGGGACAGGTTTTACTTTAGTAAACTTTCTACTGTCATTATGATTTGCTCTTTTTGTTTTTTTTGTCTGAGATTTATTTCTCTACTCTGATGTTATAAAGGTAGTATTGGGGTTCTCTAGAAAAAGAGAACTGCTGAGAGTTGCTATTCTAAGTTAGCAACCCCTGCTGTGGGCTGCTATTCTAAGTTAGCAACCCACGAGGACCGGGCGGGCTTCCACGGCTCGGCGGTGAGCCCCTAGGCCAGCGCGTAGGCCTAGGTTCTCCAGGCGTGGGGGACGCGCGGTAAAAACCACGGAGACAGCCTATGAGAATGAGCTAGTCCAATTTATTGTGGAAATACACTGGATTATATAAGGTCGGGTCAAGGGAGGGGTAGGGATTGGGGCGGGTAAACTACAGGGCGGTAGTGGATAGGCGGAACTGTGCAGGCAGCTATGAGGTAGGCGGTGAAGGATAGCAACGGCTGGAAAAGGGAGATAACAAAGGCTAGGAGGAGGGGTGAAGGGAGGCAGCAACAATTGCTCCTTTTGTTTTATATATAAAAAAAAGGGGTGTGGGAGAGTAGAGGGATGGTCTGTGGAGGGTGAGAGAGAAAAGGGGTAGAATTGATTGGCGATGGGCAAATGACATATCATTTGGCCAGAATGTATGCATAGCCCTTAGGGATGGTGCGTGCTGGTGCTAGACGAAATATCTAACATGATGTTGCGCACGCTTTTTTTGGGGTGGATAGCGCTGTGGCTGGCTTAACCGCGAAGGACTCTTAGACGTATAGCAATAAAGGGGGGCGGAGGGGGCACCCAAGCCCTTTACGCCGAGGGAAACCCGTGCCGGCGGCTAAAGTCAGAGAGCTTCACAGCAAACAGCTTCACAGGCGGGAAGTACGGTGGGAAAGGGGGTGAGGACGTGGTCAAGATTGAGGAGTGGAATTAGAGGTAGCAAGACGTTGGTAATGGATTTGCACGAAAGAGCTGAATACTGCATGGGATACAGTCTTGGCTTGATCTTTGGCAATGCTGAGCACTCTCTTGATGCCCCAGGGGCCTACAGTGAGAATCAAAATGACGACAATGAGCGGGCCTAGAAATGGAAGGAGGTAGGGGAGGAGGGCATGAAAAAGATTAGAAGAATAGTTTGCGTTTTCTCGTTCTTTGCGGCGCTTTTCTAGTCCCTCTTCGACCTTTTTCAGATTGTCTTCGACTAGGCCGGTGGAGTTGGCGTATATGCAGCATTCTTCTCCAAGAGCGGCGCAAAGACCTCCTTCTTTGAGAAGGAGGAGGTCGAGGCCACGACGGTTTTGCAGGACTACTTCGGAGAGAGAGTTGAGAGTTTTTAGATATTTGACAGCTTCGCGAAGATAGGTTATGTCTTCATCTACGGCCTGTCTGAGAGAGGAGAGGGCAGAAGACTGTGTGGTGAGGGCAGCGATGCCGGTGCCTGCCCCTGCGAGACCCAGAAGGGAAGCAACAGTTAGGGCTGCTGTGATTGGTTCTCTTTTTAGTAGGTGGAGAGAGGTTTGTTTGTGCAGCAAACGGCGGAAAAAGTCAGTGTCAGAGTGGTAGAGGACTCGAGGGGCGAGAAAGATAAGCACACAAGTTTCATTATTAGCATCGAGGGTGGCGACGTTGAGGCAGGGGGTTAGTCCAGTGGAGGTACAAAGCCATTGAGAGGTGTTATGAGGAATTAAGAATCTGGTAGTAGTGTCGGGAGAGGAGTAATTAGAGCAAACACTAAGGGAGGGGTGAGGGCCCCGACGAGAGTGAACACAGTGTCCTGTGGAGGAAACAGACTGAAAGTTTAGGGGGACAGAAGAGGCGTTCCAATTGCATCCGGCGGGATTATGTTCGGAGGATTTGCTGAAGGAGAGTTTGGTGGCGACAGGTTCATAGAGAGGAAGGGAGGGGGAGAGGCAGAGCCAACAGCTTCGAGTGAGGTTGGGGTAAGATGTGTTTAGGGAGGTGTATGAGGCATTGATTAGTTTGAAGAGGGGACTGGAGTACTGAGTAGGGGGCAAGTGAGGCTTAGGAGCATGGGAGCTGAGGGAGGCAGTGGTAAGGGGGGTACCAGGTGAGGGAGTGGATGAGGTGGAGCGGAGCGGAGGTAGAGAAGGAGGAGGAGGCAGTGCCTTAGGAAGGTTGAGAACTCGATTTGGGCCTATAGCAGAGGGACGTGTTGCAGTGGTTGCATGGCGCTTTTGTATGGTGAAGAGGCTGCCGTGGTGGTAGCCGTGTGCATATAGGCGAGCTCCCCATGTGCGGCCAGTCAACCACTGGTCATCATTGGGATTTTTGATCGAAAACGTGATGCTGGCGGCCAGGTTGGTTTGCAGGGGGGTGGTGCTTAAGAGAGAGAGATGAGAGTCTCGATTAGGAGGATTTCGCCAGCCGTAGGCTATAGTTTCACAGCCCCAGGAGGGGCAGAAGAAATTTGTTGGGTCTTGGCAGCCAATGGCGGAAGCTGGGCAGATATAGAAACCAGTGGCGGATAAGACTATAGTCTCTTCGCGAGTGGGGCCACGTTTTTCACAGTTGACAAAGGAGTGCCGGTTTGCTTTTTGATACTTGGGCTGGAAGCCGGCGAGCTGACAAAAGGGCAGGGTAAAGGAGGGGGCACCTGCAGTTACGTTGAAGGAGATGAGTTTGTCAAACTGAGTGAGAGTCCAGTTGAAAGGTCGGTGATTCTGATTGGCAGTGGCCGAGAGGGCGAAGAAGGCCAGGGTGCAGGGAATAGCAAGTGGATTATAAAGGGGGAGGCTGGGGGAAAGACATAACCAGCAGGAGCTTTGGGCAGAAGAGGCTAGAGACAACATGAGAATGAGGAGATGAATGAGGCGGGGGAGGGTGGGGGGGCAGGAGGCAGGGGTATGAACAGAGCGGGCTTGTCGGAGGAGTTGGAGAACTTGGCGTTCGATGGGGTCATCTTCAAGAGAAAGACGGCTTAGGTGGCGGGCAAAGAAGCGTTGTCGACGTCGTTCGCGGCGAGAGAGAGCTGGTGTGGTCCCCATGGGTGACGGTGTTGGAGTAGCAGGCTCAGATGAATGTACTTGGGGGCGCATAGTAGTCATGGGAGGAGGACCACAAGGGAGGTGAAGATGCCAATTAGAAGCAGCCAGGCGACAGCGAGGAGAAGGCGTTGGCGAAGGTTCCAATCTGTCGGGGCTGTGGCTGCGAGACAGACAGCTGAAAAGATTGTTAGAAAGGTGAAAATAACAAGGAAGAAGTAGAGTAGGAGTGGGTGCGAGGGGAGTGCGAGGAGCATTAGCGCCGGGAGGTTTCTTGATGAACTATAAGGCACGTTTGGCGGAGGTTAGACGCTCGTCAGCGACGGGTTGTTGGGACGTTAGGAGCGCTTCTTGTAGAGTGTGCAGAGTTGAGGTCTTTGGGAAATCTGCAATGACAAAAGAAGAAAAAGAGAGCCCTCACGGGGGGGGCAATCAGCAAAGAGCACTTGCTTAGGTATAGGCACTTTAGGGAGAGGCTGGCTGGTGCTGAATTTGAGCGAATGGGGCGACATCTGGGCCTCCGCTGTCAATGTTGTCTCTCACGGAGGGCATAGGGTACTTATCATTAAGGGGAACCTTGGGGTCAGTGGCAGGCCTAATATAGCGTCCAGGGACCCAGAGTGGTTGTGGCTCTGAGTCTGGGAAGATACAAGCAAAACCTCTCCCCTGTGCTAGCAAGGGAGCCGGGTCCTGCCAAAGATTTGTGGCAGGGTCTTTCCAGTGAACAAGAGGGACTTGCGAGGGTTGCCACATGGGTCCCCAATGTTTGTGGGTTGGGGAAAGTCCCTTGTCATCGAAGGTCAGGAGATTGTGATGAATAAGGCAGGCAGTGATGACGTCAGCAGGGGCTTTGTGGGGGGAGGAAGCCCTTTCTTTTTGAATGAGTAGCTTGAGCTGTTGGTGAGTGCGCTCAACAATTCCTTGCCCCTGTGGGTTATAGGGGATGCCGAAATGGTGTGTGATGCGGTACATTTGTACGAAGCTGGCAAAGGTGGCACTGCGATAGGCTGGTCCATTGTCGGTTTTGAGATCCCAGGGAATTCCCATGAATAGAATGGCTTGTCGGAGTGCTTTGATGCAATGTTTAGCACTCTCTCCTGTGAGGGGCATGGCGTAGCACAGGTGCGAGAAAGTATCAACTGCAACATGAAGATACTTAAGGCGTCCAAAGGCGCTAACGTGTGTGACGTCAAGTTGCCAGCGGGAGTTAGGCCGTAGGCCGCGGGGATTAGCTCCGCGAGGCTGCAAGGGTCCAAGAGGCAGCAAAGGTGCACATGTTTGGCAGGAACGCACAAGATGTTTACATGTTTCAATGGGGAGGTCTGGGAAGAGCTTTTGAATGGATCGCGCTGAGAAGTGGAACTGAGAGTGTAGGAGCTTAGCTTGGTTGACAAAGTCTCCCAGTCTTGTTTTGTCAGTGAGGTTTTCTTGAATGGCAACTGGGCATACATGGCGGCCGGATGCTAAAGCGTCAGCGAGGGCATTTCCTTGAGCTAGCGGTCCTGGCAGGCCAGATTGACTTCTGATATGAGCAATGAACCAGGGTTGTTGCCTTTCTTCAAGCAGTCGCTGTACAAAAGCGAGTGCTTGGTCAATAGTTAAGTCACTGGGTAGGAAAGTAGCAAGCGGGAGGCTGCGACACACTTGTAAAGTGTACAAGTTGTCTGTGAAGATGTTAAGAGGCTGGTCTGGGTAGAGATTGAGGACTGCGGCGACAGCTAAAAGTTCACCTGTTTGGACAGAAAAGTCATTAGCAAACACTAACTGTCGTGGCTTAGGTTCTCTTGGCGTATATATGACAGCAGTGAATGCCTTTTTTGAAGCATCGGTGAAAGCAGTGATGGCAAAAGGAATTGGCTTTCTTGCGGGCAGCGGATGGAACGGGTTGGAAAATGCTAATTGAGAAACCCCTTGTAGTAGTGGATGATGCGGATAGTGATTGTCAAAGGAGCCACGAAAGAATTCTATTAGGCTTTGCATTTGGGCATTATTCATGATGAGAGAGGTAACTTCTTTTGCATCAAAAGGCCAAACAATGGTATGTGGTGGGACGCCGTACGTCTGTATGGAGAGAAGTACTAAGTCTGTGGCTAATGTGATCCAAGCCCTTGTGAAAGGGCAGATTTTTGGGAGTTTACTTTTTGACGTGTGCAGAAAAAGAAGAGGACCATCTTGCCATAGGAGACCCGTTGGGGTGACTGGTGTTGGCAAAACTAAGGCAAGGATTGGGAGATCGGGAGAGAATCGCTCTAGGTGGCATTGCTGGAGTGCAGCATTTACTTGTTGGATGGCTTCTTTGGCAGCTGGGGTGATGGTGATGGGACGAGCAACTGCAGCGGATGGGCTGCACTTGGTTTGCAGGAGCTCGAAGAGAGGCTGCATTTGCGCTGTTGTGATAGGGAGCGCTGATGGAAGCCAATTG
Source organism: Dasypus novemcinctus (assembly GCF_030445035.2). Lineage (NCBI taxonomy): Eukaryota > Metazoa > Chordata > Mammalia > Cingulata > Dasypodidae > Dasypus > Dasypus novemcinctus. The sequence goes on along the minus strand of NW_026688125.1, from coordinate 1,697,671 downwards.
ATTTGTCCGCAAAGCCGTTGGAGCTCAGTCAGCATCATGTGATCAGAAACATGGATTTGCGGGCTGGTGGGCCGAATATATTGATGAAAATGAAAGCCTAAGAACTGGAAAGGTGGCTGGGGGTTGACTTTGTCAGGTTGCACTATTAATCCAAGACTTGAGAGGTTCGTCGTAACTGCAGAGAGTAGATCATTGAGAAGTGTGTTAGAACTTGCTGCTAAAAGAAGGTCATCCATATAGTGGATGATGTATGTGTGCTCTGGATGGAACTTAGAGCGTAGTGGCTCAATGGCATGATTGACATAGAGCTGACATATAGTTGGACTGTTCCGCATGCCTTGTGGTAGTACTCGCCATTGGAATCGAAGCGCTGCGCCCTGATTGTTGGTGCGTGGGACTGTAAACGCAAATCGTGGACAGACTTGCGGGTGAAGAGGGATAGAGAAAAAGCAGTCTTTGATATCGATGGTGGCTGCATGAAAATGCTGAGGGACTGCAGTGGGATGTGGGCAACCAGGCTGAGGTGATCCCATTGGCTTAATATGTTTGTTAATTTCTCGAAGGTCATGAAGGAGGCGGAACTTGCTCGTGTTCTTTTTATTGATGATGAAGACTTGCGAATTGTAGGGACTGGTAGATGGCTCAATATGCCCTGCTTGTAGCTGTTCTTCGACGAGGGCAGAGAGAGCTTGCAGTTTATGAGTTGGGAAGGGCCACTGCTCGACCCAGATGGGCTCCTCTGTGTCCCATTCCAGAGGGATAGGGTCAGGTCTTGAGATGGGAGCAGTGGCCCCTATAAGGGGGGGGGGCGGCGCAGCTATGAAGGCTTCTGTGGTGATTCGAGCTTTTAGCTGGCTGAGTACATCTCTTCCCCACAGGATGGTTTGGACTGAAGAAAGGACGAGTGGACGGATCTGGCCTTCGTGACCTTCTCGGTCGCTCCAATGCAGAGGCTGGGAGGTTTTCCAGGAGGTAGCGGCTCCCGTGGCGCTGATGACTTGAGGGCTGGTTTCGAGGGGCCAATGATTGAAGGCAGCGATTTCAAAGGGAATACAAGAGATTTCAGCACCAGAGTCTAAGAGCCCTTCAAGCCATTGTCCGTTTATTTTAAGCTCTAAGGAAGGTTTCTGGTGACGTTTGATAGGCATTGTCCACATTAAGGTTTTGGAGCTCTCTGGAGGGCCTCTTGAGGGAGGGGCTGAGGCCTGCCCCGCTGGAAGTTTAAAGGCTGGGAGATACGTTGCGATGAGCGGCAATCGCGGGCCCAGTGATACCCTTTGCCACAGCGCGGGCATGGTGTGGGGGGGCCTCTTGGTCTGTGCAGTGCTACGGCAGGGTGGGGAGCTGCCTGTTGAGGGCACTCGCGGATGAAATGACCGGGCTGACCGCATCGAAAGCAGGCAGAAGTGGAGGCAGATGACACAGCCATGGCAGAAGCGAAGGCAGCAGTAAGTGCTTTAGTCTGTGGGTCAATATCTCGACAAGCCAATACCCATTCATGTATTGGCTTATCACGGATAGGAAGAATAACGGCCCAGAAGGGTGCAAGGCACCCATCGAGAATGAGTTCTTTTGCTAACACAAACTGAGCATCTTCGTTAGTAATTTTCCGCTGGCATGCTTCTAAAACGCATGCGACAAATGCTGGAAAGGTTTCTTGCGAGTCTTGAAGCATTTGCGTAAATTTGGTGGACTGCTTGGTAGAAACTAAAGAGAACGATCGCTGGACAAGAGCTTTTACTCGGTGCCAAAACCCTGGATCTATGTTTATATAAGAACGAGGGTCAGCATAGTTGTTAATTCCTGTGTAGGCGTCAGCTGGATCTTGGATACCCGCCTGGACATTTTCTACCACTTGCTTATCAACAGCTACTTGATAGTAAGCACGCCATTCAAGGAACTGGCCTGGCGGAAGGATGGAATGGGCTAGAGAAATCCAGTCATAAGGAAGAGCAAGTTGAACCCCTAACTCTTCTATTAATTGTTGGACATATGGGCTACCTATGCCGTCTTCTTTAACAGCTTTGCGAAGAGTTTTAACTTCTTCAGCTGTGAAGGGAAGCCAAGTCTGAGGGCGTTGCTGCGTGGGCAGCGGGTTGAGCGGGTATAGCTGGGGGGCGGGAGAATGTGCTTCGCTAGAGGCAGGTGGGGAGCTGCTGCCATACGGTGGTGGCGAGGGATGAACGGTAGTGGGAAACAGATGAGAGAATGATGGCTTAGCAGCGTCAAGGCGGCAACAAACTGGCGGCGGGATATTTTTGGGCGCTGGACAAGATGGCGGAGTGGCGACGTCACTTCTAGGCGCCTGCCAAGATGGCGGTGTAGTTACGTCATTTTTGGGCGCCGGCCAAGATGGCGGCGAAGTCACGTCATTTCCGGGAGCCGGCCAAGATGGCGGCGAAGTCACGTCATTTCCGGGGGCCGGCCAAGATGGCGGCGAAGTCACGTGATTTCCGGGGGCCGGCCAAGATGGCGGCGAAGTCATGTCATTTCCGGGGGCAGGGCCGGAAGATGACGAGACAGGGAGGGGCGGGTAAAGGTGAGAGGAAGCGCCTTTGTTCCCGCCGGCGGGCTCGGACATAGGTGAAGAAGAAGCCGGAAGTGCGCCATTTTGGGCAGAGGTGGAAGAAGAAGGAGAAAGTACGCTATTTTGAGGAGCTACTGAAGCGGCTTCTGCGGGCCGTGGGGAGTGCGGGCGGGGAGGTTCGCGCTCGAGAGCGGCGGCGAGCTGGTCAGACAGAGAATTTGGGTCGCCAGGATCATCTGGCTCATAGTCATTGGGTTGCTTAACCGATTTGTCTCGGGTGGCTTCTGACGGTGCACCGAGGAGACAGGCGCGTATGGCTACTAGCGCAGGCAGCAGGCCATGCGGAAAAGACCACTTTTCATGCTCTATGGCAGAGGTGACTCGATCTATGAGTCGAGAGTATGTGTCTGGGCTCCAGAGCTGGCAGGTGGTGAGCCACGGATTAAAAGGGAGTAGCAGGTCCCAATATTTTTGGAGCTGTTTTAGGGAAACGCGGACTCCATTGGTATCAAGCAGGGTGGCTAAAAGCCGAACCTGAGGGGTATGGTGTGAGGAGAGAGAGGTGCCCATAGTGGGAGAAGAAAAGACGGCGATGGGGTCCCTACCTGGAGAGCTGAAATGGTCGCCAGTAGACAGCAGCAGCAGCAGCAGAGAGGGGCCGGAGGGCGGTGGAAGGAAAGGATCCCGGGCGAGCCCCCTGCTGAGAGTTGCTATTCTAAGTTCGCAACCCCTGCTGTGGGCTGCTATTCTAAGTTAGCAACCCACGAGGACCGGGCGGGCTTCCACGGCTCAGCGGTGAGCCCCTAGGCCAGCGCGTAGGCCTAGGTTCTCCAGGCGTGAGGGACGCGCAGTAAAAACCACGGAGACAGCCTATGAGAATGAGCTAGTCCAATTTATTGCGGAAATACACTGGATTATATAAGGTCGGGTCAAGGGAGGGGTAGGGATTGGGGCGGGTAAACTACGGGGTGGTAGTGGATAGGCGGAACTGTGCAGGCAGCTATGAGGTAGGCGGTGAAGGATAGCAACAGCTGGAAAAGGGAGATAACAAAGGCTAGGAGGAGAGGTGAAGGGAGGCAGCAACAGAGAACCAATATGATATGTATGCATATATAAATATTAAAGGAATTGGCTCACGTGATCAGGGATTAACAAGTCCAAATTCCATAGGACAGGCCACAAGCTAGAAATTCCAGTGAAGTTGAAATTGTATTCTGAAGGAGAAATAGGCTGACTGATGCAGACATAGACAAACTTTTGATTGCTGAAATCCTAAGTTCTGCCTTACTAATCAGAAAACTGATTAGATGAGGAAAACTCTATCATTTCTATGGGCAATCTTTTTTGTTGTTTGTAGATGCAAACACCCATATGTGCAATCAAATGATATAGATACTAACCCATCTATGAGATACCGTCACAGTAACAATCAGATCAGTGCTTCCTTGACCAAAAAACTGTACACCATAAACTAGCCAAGGTGACACATGCAATTAGCCATCAGAAAAAGGTCTTATCCAAATTCACTGTTCTATTTGGAGTAGTACTCAAGAATAGAGAGGGGGCAGAAGTAGGGAGAGAGAGAAAAAAAAGATATAGAGATACAGAAATACATATAAAGCTATCTTCAAATTCAAAATATATAAATTTGCATGTAAATATACAAATTTAAAATACTCATTTACATATATACTTTTTTACTAGAGAAGTTGTAGGTTTACAGAAAACTCGTGTATAAAATACAGTGTTTCCATATACTACCCTATTATTAAAACCTTGTATTGGCATTGTACATTTGTTTCAATTGATAAAATCATATTTTTATAACTGTACTATTAACTATAGTCCATGGTTTACCTTATGGTTCACTGTTAATACATAAACTGACAAAACTTTGTTGTGACATAAAGTTAACTAATCTCTATACATTTATTTAAGTTTATTTATTTATTGGTTAACTGAGACTTTAAAAAATTTGTGTATTCTGTTTTCTGTGTATGGATTGCACTGGAGGCAAAAATGGAAATAGGTAGAATTGTTACCAGGCAATTGTTCCATTAAAAAATTATGGTAGTTTAAACTATGTTGATAATGATGGGATCGGGCAAATTGGCAGTTCGGGGATGTATTAAAGAACTTGAGCTAACAGAATTTATCAGATTCTCAAATTAGGGTTTTGCAAATAGAGACTGTGACACCTAAGTTCTTGGTTTTGCTTGCTCTTACTCCTTTTAGCATTTTGGTGATTTCCCCCAAGTGGGTCAGAATGGGTGAATTTAACATCATTATTTAGGGTGCTCTGGTAATGGCTATTGCAGAGAACATTGTGGAGTCTTCAACTTTCTCCCTACCACCAGGATCTATGAAGCTGAATTATTAATGAGACTGAGATGAGGAGATAGCAAAGCAAGAGCAAAGGCTTAGTAGGGTCTCCAAAGAATAAAATATGGCATGGAATAGAAATGTGCAAGCAACTGCAATAAAAATCAGTTTTCCTTTTTTCCGAATATATATTTCTCAGCCTTTTTCTCTCTCTCTCTTTTTTAATGTTACATTAAAAAAATATGAGGTCCCCATATACCCCTCACCCCCTCACCCTACTCCTCCCACATCAACTTCCTTCATCATTGTGGGACATTCATTGCTTTTGGTGAATACATTTTGGAGCACTGCTGCACCACATGGATAATGATTTACATTATAGTTTACACTCTCCCCCAGTCCACCCAGTGGGCCATGGCAGGGCATACGATGTCCAGCATCTGTCCCTGCAGTACCATCCAGGACAACTCCAAGTCCTGAGAATGCCCCCACATCATATCTCTTCTTCCCTCTCCCTCCCCTCAGCAGCTACCATGGCCACTTTCTCCACATCAGTGCTACATTTTCTTCCACTGCTAATCACAATAGTTCCATAGTAGAATATCAGTAAATGCACTCTAATCCATACTCTATTCCTCCATCCTGTGGATCCTGGGATGATTATGATAGTTAGGTCCATAATTAAGTGATAGTCAATTGAACATAAGTGGAATGATGAGTGAAGTTTCCAAGTGTATCTCATAGAAGATTCCCAAGATTTCACTTAATATTCAGATCTATTTCTGGGTGACATGTTTATTGCATATGCAGAACTTTGGTCAACCTGAGGACTGAATTTATGCATGAATTGAAGTCTGTCCCCACTCTTGCTGATCTGGAAACAAACTACACTGTTATTTGAATAAGACATAAACTTTTACTACATTTAATTCATTATAACTTTGGGTCAATTTGTTGCTGCAGCCTAGTTCACCAAAACTAAGAGAAACGTGAATTGGAAGTGGCCTGTGCCATAATATAAACCACAAATATATGACATTTTGAAATCATATTAATAGAGCTTTAGCCATTTTAACTGATTTTCTAGTTTTCATATCTCTTTTCCCCTTTTATTAATTTTATTTTACTTTGAATCATCCTGCTTATCTTTAGAAACATATTAAATACTTTTTCAGCTCTCATTATTTAAATTTTAGTAACTATTTTTCCTCTAAGATTGTTTCTCTTTTATAGAATCTTGGTCTTGTTTTATGAATGCAGTATCATTTGTTCTCCCTCTAAGGATATTAAATTTTTATTTTAGGTGGACTGTCTTCTGCACATGAATTGTCTCTTTCCTGTGAGTTCCTTTTTAAATACCTGTGTATTCGATTTTGCAGTCTATCTCCTATATTATAGAATTTCCTCAAATACTTGCTTGTCCACCGTGACAGTTTTATACTATTTATGAATTCCCAAAAGAGATATATGTTATGTTTGTAAACTGGTCTGTTTCTCTGGGAGTGACAATCCTTTTTATTAAATTCAGAGGTTTCACATTCACTTTATGAAATCAAAATTAGCACTTTGATTCAACCATGCCATTAGGGTGTGAAGGTTTGAGTCCCTGCCCCTTTGATGGCTATATAAATGGATGCTCAATCAAGAACAAAGAAGTAGAACACAGAGGAAGAGAGACAGGTCCATAGATATGGCAGAGGCCCTGGGAGGAGAGATGAATCCAATAGCTTGAAGCAGAATAGAATACAGCATCTAAGAAAGTCTGAGAGACAAGCCATATGCCAGCCCTTAGCTGAGATCAGAAGAAGTTGAGACCATGGAGCCTTAAGAAGAAGAAAGAAGACTGAGCCCTTGCAGACATCACCCACCATCTTTCTTCAGCATGTGGCAAATGACTTTGAGTGAGAAAGTACCACTTATGGTACCTTATGTTGGACTCTTTAGGGCCTTGTGACTGTAAGCTTCTACCCCAAATAAATACCCTTTATGAAAGAATAAATTTCTGGTACTTTGCATGGCACCCCTTTGGCAAATACAGAATTTGATACCAGGAGTGTGGTGGTTCTTTTGCAATTACCAAAATGCTGGAAAGGTTTTATAAATGGAGAAGGGGTATTTTTTTTTTTTTTTTTGAGGAATTGTGAGATGCTTGATGCAAAAAGCCTAGATTTCTTTGAAGAGACTTTTGGTAGGAATATGGATGCTAAAGAGACTTTTTATGAGGCCTTAGAAGTTAATGATGAAACTATTATTGGAAACTGGATGAAAGGTGATCCATGTTTTAAAGCCAAAGAGAACTTAACAAGATTAACTCCTGATAGTATATTGAAGACAGAATTTGAAATCTACACACTTGGACATTTAGAGAAGGATATTTCCAAATTAAATGTGGAAAATACAGCCTGGCTTATCCATGCAGCTTATAACAAAATGTTAGAGGAAAGAGATAAGATGATAGCTGACTTGGACACAAAGAAAATAGGAACTGATTCTAGAAATTTCAAGCCTATGGCAATCAAGCCCCCAGAAGATAGTTCCCTATTTGAAGAATTAACTAAACATGGAACTTTTAAGTCAGGATTGAAAATGCAGCTATCTAGGAAAGACTTGTGGAAAGTTTTATTGTCTGATGGCTTGGTCCCCTGCTTCCAGCATGCTAAACCAACAAGCTTATTGAGAAAGCTGTATGAAGAAAAACACTGTCAGCCTGGACTAAAAGGGACATGGAGGGGAAAGATGAAAGGGAAAACAGTTTTAAGAGGAAAACCATGGAAGCTGAGGTCTGGAATTAAGACATCTCCTTGGGCCAAGAGAGGAAACCCACCTATGTGTACCGAAAGAGTGAGTTTTCCCCAGCAGCTGAAGAAGGTCGATGTTCCATCCTGTTTAGGGAGAGTTTTGCTGCCCCAGGCTACAGAGAGGGTGGAGAACATTCTGCAGTTCAACACTCCACAGGTCTGAGAAGTGTGGGCATGTCTCCCATAGATGAGGGAAGGTGAGGTTGCCAGCCTATTTCTCTGAAAGAGTTGGGCATGTTCTTCAGAGTTTAGGGAGACTGTTGCCACCCCCTCACTGTACTAAGGGGTTGAGAATACTCAAGAGATTAGGTAAAGTGTGGCCATCACCCTAACATTCTTGGATGGTGCGTTCTGGAGCCATCACCCAGATGCTCGATGAGTGTGGAACCAGGAAAATGGCCATTTGGCAAGCCTGTGGAAAGGATGGGATCCACGAGATCCCAGGGAAAAGAAAAAACATATTATTGTCCTGAATGATATTGCAATGACAGATACAGACTTCTTGCCAAAACCTACAAAATTGTGTGGGACAGAGTGAAAACTACAATGTAAACTATAATCCATGCTTAGTGGTAATGCTCCAAAATGTGTTAATCAATTGAAGGATGTTGTTAATGTGGAAAAATGTGGGGGATATAGGGAGCAGGGTATATGGAAATCCCCCCTTGCTTTTTATATAACATTTATGTAATGTTTTTTAAAAATAAGAAATATATTAAAAAATACACACACACACACACAGAATGACTCTCAGACTTTGAAATATAATGAAGTATACCCTACAGGGTTTTGGAACTGTAGGGTACCAGTGATACATGTTTCCCTCCCAAATCCTCTGTATGGTAATGAAAATGTTTATCTTTTGCCTGTTCCTTTGTATATTGGAATCAGATAAATTGTTTTGTAAATTTCAGAGGCCAACAGCCAGGTAGAACTTTGCCCCAAGACAAACTGTATTTCTAGAAACTGATTATGATGTGATTTTGTACTTAGCATTATTACTGTTTTAAGGTTTTGGGTTTATTTTTAATATGGTGAAGTCTTTTTGAAATTCAGAGGGTGGAATGTGGCAGTTTGATATTATTTATGCATTCCAAAAAGAGATTGTGTTTGTTAACTGGTCTGTTTCCCTGGGTGTGAGTCCTTCAGAAGTTTCACTTTTGCTTTATTAAATCAAGATTAAAGTTTGATTCAACCATGTCATTAGGGTGTGCAGGGCTGAGTCCCCACCCTCCTGGTGGGCTATATAGATGGATGCTCAACCAAGAACAGAGAAGTAGAGACAGAGAAGATGAAGAGGAAGAGAGACACCAAATACATATGGAGGAAGCCCTGGGAAGAGACAAGCCTGATAATTTGCAGCTGAGGAAAGCAGAGCAGTGGAGAAACCCTGAGAGACAACCTTATGCCAGCCTACAGCTGAGGGACCACAGACTCTTAAGAGGAAAAAGGAAGGCTCAACCCCCATGGACATCACCTGCCATCTTGCTTCAACATGTGGCAAATAACTTTGGGTAAGAAAGTACCTTTTATTGTACCTTGATTTGGACTCTTTAAGGCATTGACTGTGAGCTTCTACCCCAAATAAATATCCTTTATAAAAGCCAACAGATTTCTGGTACTTTGCACCAGTACCCTTTTGAGTGACAAATATATCCATTCGTATTTAACAATGCTGAAAAATTTTGAAGGTCATTCTTATCAAAAGGTGGATTGTTATAGAACACTCATTTTTGGGAACCATTTTCCTATAGATGTTTCTCCAGAAGAGAATCCTCCAGTATCCACTGAAGGGTGGTTATTTGGCAATTAGTCTCCTGGGTGTAGTATGAAGGAGAGGGAATAAGGACCTCTAACTTCATTAAATAGACTCTTAATTAATGTCCCTGTGCCTAGCATTTGTTAAATCTTTGCATTCCCCTATTACAAGTATTCTCAGGTCTTGAAATTTTCTCATTCAAATTCTCCATTTCTTTATTCCACAAATCCTTATTGGGACTTATGATGTGTTAAGTTTAAATAGAAACATAAATCCCTTACCATGTGGAGTTCATTTTCATTCTAGCAGGTAAAGGCATTAAATAAGCAACAAATATCATCATGTATGCTATAGTATTTTTCATTATGGTATTATATAAATTCATTAAATAACCATTACATAGTATGACTGTATTATCAAGGTTATGAAAAACAGGAATTAATTAAGAATTAGGAGAATAGGATGTTGGGAAGGTGTTGTCATTTTAAATGGGATTTCCAGGGAGGTACTCATTAAGAAGGGATTGTGGCAGTTTGAGATTATTTTATGTATGCTAAAAAGAGAAAGATTGTTTGTAAACTAATATATTCCTCTGGGTGTGATACCCTTTAACTGCATTAAATAATTATTAAATTATTTTGTAAGATTGCTTTAGAGCAGGGGTTCTTAACCTTTTTTGTTCCATGGACCTCTTTGCCAGTCAGGTGAAAACCACAGACCCCTTATGAAGTCCACACTATAAGGTGTATTATTTAATAAATATATCACACATATATTTTAATAAATATATCATAAATATACCAACCCATCCCCACAAGAATAATGTTTTTTAAATTTAAATTCAAGCTCATTGACCCCTTGTAAATAACACCTGCTTTAGGGCTTTTTTTTTTTTTAAAGATTTATTTATTTAATTTCCCCCCCTCCCCTGGTTGTCTGTTCTTGGTGTCTATTTGCTGCGTCTTGTTTCTTTGTCCGCTTCTGTTGTCGTCAGTGGCATGGGAAGTGTGAGCGGCGCCATTCCTGGGCAGGCTGCTCCCTCTTTTCATGCTGGGCGGCTCTCCTCACGGGCGCACTCCTTGCGCGTGGGGCTCCCCCACGCGGGGGTGTACACCCCTGCGTGGCAGGGCACTCCTTGCGCGCATCAGCACTGCGCATGGCCAGCTCCACATGGGTCAAGGAGGCCCGGAGTTTGAACCGCGGACCTCCCATATGGTAGACGGACGCCCTAACCACTGGGCCAAAGTCCGTTTCCCGCTTTAGGGCTTTTGATTGGACTACATCAGTAGGTGTGACTCATCTGAGTCCTCACCCCTTTGCTAGTCTGATATAAATAGACATTTGTTAAGACACAGAAAGAGAGAGCTCTCATTTCTTTTCCTGCCATGTGACAGAAAGGAGAAGGTAACACAGCTGAGGCCCTGGGGAGAGAAGAGACATTTGCCTGAGAGCTTACAGCTGAATTTGTGAAGAGAGCAGAGCAGCTGGGCCTGAGATCCAGGTAGAGATCACTCACCACCTTGCTTCAAAAGCTGACTTTATTGGGAAAGTCAACAGATTTCTGTTACTTTGCATCTGTATCCCTTTGCCAAACCAAGACAGACATGATAGAGAAACACTTGAAGGATGTGAAGGAATTCATCCTGCAAATATATGAGAACAAATATTCCAATCATACAGGACTGAGGAGGGAACATGGAAAAGATATAAAACATTGTGGAGGGATCCCAATTAGCAAGTGAGAGCTTAGGATGAGATGAGGTGAAGAGGAAAAGTGAAGTCAGTTTGGGTAGAAACCTACTGGCCAATTTTTCTGTTGTTAGAGTTGTGGGATTATAGATAATGATGCATAAAATACAGAATATCCACTTACCATGTCACTATCAACACCCTGCACTGGTGTGGTACATTTGCCACAATTGGTGAAAGCACATATAGAAAATTGTACTATTAGCTATAGTCTGTGATTTAACTTAGGGTTCACTGTGTAGTATAGATTCATGAATTTAAAAAATACATATTCTATTGCCATATATACACGCTAACATTTCCCCTTTTAACCACAATCAGATATATATTTAAGAGCTCTTAATTACATTCATCGTGTTGTCCTACCACCATCACCATCCATTGCCAAAACATTTCCACTGCTCCAAACTCTGTACAGTTTAAGTCTTAACTTCCCATTTAAGACTTTAATATACCCAAAATACCTACTGGCTTTTTATTTTTTATTTTTATTTTTTTTTCTCATAACAGAAATAGACCTTTTATGTAGTGGAAAGCCTTTTCTTTTTTTTTTTTTTTATTTTTTATTGACTTTGTAATAATATTACATTAAAAATATATATGTGAGGCCCCATTCAACCCCACCCCCCCACCCCGCCTCTCCCCCCCCCCCCCCCAGCAACACTCATTCCCATCATCATGACATATCCATTGGATTTGGTAAGTACATCTTTGGGCACCTCTGCACCTCATATACATTGGTTCACATCATGGCCCATACTCTCCTCTATTCCATCAAGTAGGCCCTGTGAGGATTTACAATGTCCGGTGATTACCTCTGAAGCACCATCCAGGGCAGCTCCATGTCCCGAAGACGCCTCCACCTCTCATCTCTTCCTGCCTTTCCCCATACCCTTTGTCCATTATGTCCCCTTTTCCCAATCCAATGCCACCTCTTCTATGTGGACACTGGATTGGTTGTGTCCATTGCACCTTTATGTCAAGAGGAGGCTCAGATTCCACCTGGATGCTGGATGCAATCCTCCCATTTTCAGTTGTAATCACTCTAGGCTCCATGGTGTGGTGGTTGTCCTTCTTCACCTCCATCTTAGCTGAGTGTGGTAAGTCCAATAAATCAGATTGTAGGTGCTGGAGTCTGTTGAGGCTCAGGATCTGGCTATCACATTGTCAGTCCAGAGATTCAAATCCCCTAAATATATCTTAAACCCCAACATTAACTGCACCTCCAGCACATTAGCATGGAAGTCTTATGAAGGGAGATCCCATCTGAGTCCAGATTCATCACACATAAACACCATTTCCAAAGAGGGGCCATCTGCCCTGGTAGTTAACCCCATCGGCCATGACCATAACTCCCATGGGTCTCTTTAGCCCTCAAAGGAACCAATATCTGGGGGTTGTATCTGCTTTATCTGTCTCTCTAACTCTGCTCAGTTGTGCATGAGGGCAAACCTTCTGCCAGCCTCCAGACTCTTTTTTAGAAACTCGTAGCCATATAAACTCATTTCTCCTTTCCATTTCCCCCTTACTTTAGGTCAAACAGCATTTTAAAGTCATGGTATTTTATGTAGACATGGATATTCTGCTGATCCGCATTGAACCTTCCGTATAAGGTCATTTTCCAGTTGCATCATCAGTTGGTAGTTGATAGTGGTCCCTCGTTGCCAGGGAGGCTCATCCCCGGGTGTCATGTCCCACGCTGGGGGGAAGGCATTGCATTTACATGCTGAGTTTGGCTTCGAGACTGGCCACATTTGAGTAACATGAAGGCTGACAGAAGGAAATTCCCAGGCACAAAGTTGCTCTAGGCCTTGTTCTTATTTTGGGTTTATCAGCTCACAAGCATAGTCATTAGTATCAGGGGCTCACTGTTGAACCCTCACTCCCTCCTGGTCCCCACCACTGTACCTGGGGGACTGTCGCTGCTCCCCTAGGGACCACGACAGAGCACCACTGGCCAGGAACCCAGTACCCCCCCTACTGTGGTTTTTAATTGTTGCCACTATGAGTATATCCAAACATTACCATGCACCCTGGACATATGATCTGTACAGCTCCCTGTCAGTCATATATCACCTGTCATTGGTATCCCATACCAGTATCCCTCCATTGCCATTGTTGAAACACTCTGTGATCCAGAACTCCCCGAAAATTGAAGCCCAATAATGTCATGGTCCCTTACTAGGGAATGGCATATAGCGATGGGTTTAAAGGATAGATAAAGAACTTGGATAAAGTTAGATAAAGAACTTAGATAAAGAATGTTGACTTGAAAAAATTCCACATCCTATCTTTTTCTTTTTCCCCCCCCCCCTAATTATTCAGCTTTTCTTCACAGGAGTCCTAGACCACAGCAATGTATATATATAATATACAGCACTCCCACACATCCACCAGAAAACCTTTTCCCTTCCACAGTGATACTCTTACGCCCTATTCATATCATATTTACTTAAAGTGATGTACAGAGTCTGAGACATTAGCTTTCTAACAAGGTGACATCTGTGCTTACATTATGGTGCATACTTTAGGATACACAGTTCTTTACATTTTTAGTTATCCTATGTTTTACATTATGGTTTACATTATCAGTCTGTCATCTCCTATATGTTATGGTGTAATATTACATGTTTTATATCCATCCTTGTGTACTCTCAAGAAGCTCCTCTCTTACCCCCCATTTACTTTGGTTCCACACATTTAACGTCCATTTTCCCTTCCACCTTGGTGCCCTCAGTGATAGCCAACCTCCGTTTCCTGAGGAGCCACTTCCAGAGATAGATGGAATAGTGTTCAGGGCCTAACTTGCTCAACTGCCCCAATGCCCTGGGAGCCACCCTTTCTCTCGAGGGATACAGTTCCCTCTATTGGATGGCATTAGTCCTCCCCAGGATGTGGGTCCACCCCCACTCTCACTACTTGGGTTTCTACCCCATGGTGTCACCCACTCTGGCAGAATGAGCATTTAGACATTCCCCAGGAGCCCGTCCTGCATCAGACCCTCCCCTCCGAGCATTCTAAACAGGTAACCCTCTTTATTATATTTTGATATGATTTTCTCGGCATTTTACTCTCCACCAACACCTGACACTCTCCTGGTTCGTATGCTACCCCTCCCTCCCCCCACTTTTGGGCAACGTTACCCACCCGTCCCTCCCCAGCCACCCTCAAACCCGCAAAGCCCCAAGCAAAGGCAACTCCTTGCCCCCCTTTTATCTCTTCTTTGTGTTCATACTTACCACCATCTCATCTTAAATTCCACCCCTGCAGACATCGGCTCATATCCTTCCTCCACCCTCCGATTTCCTGCAAGCCTATCGTTCAGTCTCTTGCTATCTAGGGCAGCTTGTTTATTTCATATCATTGAGGTCATGTAGTATTTGTCCTTCAATGTCTGGGTTGCTTCACTCAACATAAGGTTCTCAAGATTCATCCATGTTATCACATGTATTTGTAGTGTGTTTGTTCTTACAGCCGAGTAGTATTCCATTGTGTGTATATACCACATTTTATTGATCCACTCGTCTGTTGATGGGCATTTGGGTTGATTCCAACTTTTGGCAATAGTGAACAATGCTGCTATGAACATTGGTGTACATATATTGGTTTGTGTTCTTGTTTTCAGTTCTGCTGGGTATATTCCCAGCAGTGGTATTGCTGGGTCATATGGCAAATCTATGGCTAGTTTTTTGAGAAACCGCCATACTGTTCTCCAGAATGGTTGGATCCTTCTGCATTCCCACCAGCAGTGGATGAGTGTTCCCCTTCCTTCACATCCTCTCCAGCACTTGTATTCTTCTGTTTTTTTCATAGCTGCCAATCTTATGGGTGTAAGATGGTATCTCATTGTGGTTTTGATTTGCATTTCCCTGATAGCTAGAGATTTGGAACATTTTTTCATGTGCTTTCTTGCCATTTGTATTTCTTCTTCGGAGAAGTGTCTGTTTAAGTCTTTTTCCCATTTTTTAAATGGATTGTTTGTCTTTTTATTTTCAAGATGTAGGAGTTCTTTATATATGCAAGTTATAAGTTTCTTATCAGATATATGATTGCCAAATATTTTCTCCCACTGTGTGGGCTCCCTTTTTACTTTCTTGACAAACTCCTTTGAGGTGCAGAAGGCTTTAATTTTGAGGAAGTCCCATTTATCTATTAGTTCTTTTGCTGCTCGTGCTTTTGGTGAGATATTCATAAATCCATTACCTATTACAAGGTCCTGTAGATGTTTCCCTACACTGCTTTCTAAGGTTTTTATGGTCTTGGCTCTTATATTTAGGTCTTTGATCCATCTTGAGTTGATCTTTGTATAAGGTGTGAGATGGTAATCCTCTTTCATTCTTCTACATATGGCTATCCAGTTCTCCAGACACCATTTGTTGAATAGGCCACTCTCTCCCAGTTGAGAGGGTTTGGTGGCTTTATCGAATATTATGTGGTTGTATATGCGAGGTTCTATATCAGAGCTTTCAATTCGATTCCATTGGTCTATATGTCTCTCCTTATGCCAATACCATGCTGTTTTCACCACCGTAGCTTTATAGTATGTTTTGAAGTCAGGTAGTGTGATTCCTCCAATTTCGTTTTTCTTTTTCAGTATGTCTTTGGCTATTCGGGGTCTCTTTCCTTTCCAAATAAATTTCATAGTTAGTTTTTCTAGTTCCTTAAAGAAGGCTGCATTGATTTTTATTGGGATTGCATTGAATGTGTAGATCAGTTTTGGTAGGATAGACATCTTAATAATGTTCAGTCTTCCTATCCATGAACAAGGAATAGTCTTCCATTTATTTAGGTCTTCTTTGATTTCCTTGAACAATCTTGTATAGTTCTCAGTGTATAAGTTCTTTACCTCTTTAGTTAAATTTATTCCTAAGTATTTGATTTTTTTATTTACTATTGTGAATGGTATTTGTTTCTTGATTTCCTCCTGATCTTGCTCATTATTGGTGTACAGAAATGCTACTGATTTTTGCGCATTGATCTTATAACCTGCGACTTTACTAAACTCATTTATGAGTTCTAGAATCTTTGTTGTAGATCTCTCAGGGTTTTCTATGTATAGGATCATGTCATCTGCAAATAATGAAATTTTGACTTCTTCCTTTCCAATTTGAATGCCTTTTATTTCTGGTTCTTGCCTCAGTGCTCGAGCAAGTACTTCTAAGACAATGTTAAATAGGAGCGGTGACAGTGGGCATCCTTGTCTTGTTCCTGAGTTTAGAGGGAAGGAGTCTAGGATTTCTCCATTGTAAACAATATTGGCTTTAGGTTTTTCATATATACTCTTTATCATGTTCAAAAAATTTCCTTGTATTCCAATCATTTGGAGTGTTTTTATCAAGAAAGGGTGCTGTATTTTGTCAAATGCTTTTTCTGCATCAATAGATATAATCATGTGATTTTTTTCCTTCAATCTGTTTATATGGTGTATTACGTTGATTGATTTTCTTATGTTGAACCATCCTTGCATACCTGGGATGAATCCCACTTGGTCGTGGTGTATAATTCGTTTAATGTGTTGTTGAATACGATTAGCAAGTATTTTGTTAAGTATTTTTGCGTCTAGGTTCATTAGAGAAATTGGTCTGTAATTTTCCTTTCTTGTGATGTCTTTGTTTGGCTTTGGTACTAGGGTAATGTTGGCATCATAGAAGGAGTTGGGTAATGTTCTTTCTGTTTGGATGGTTTGGAATAGTTTCAGCAGGATTGGTGTCAGTTCTTTCCGGAATGTTTTATAGAATTCACCTGTGAAGCCATCTGGCCCTGGGCTCTTCTTAGTTGGGAGATTTTTAATAACTGATTCTATCTCTCTGCTTGTGATTGGTTTGTTAAGATCATCAATTTCTTCTTTTGTCAATATGGGCTGTTTATGTGTTTCTAGGAATTTGTCCATTTCCTCTAGATTGTCATTTTTGTTGGAATATAGTTTTTCAAAATATCCTCTTATGATAGTCTTTATTTCTGTGGGGTCAGTGGTGATATCGCCTTTCTCATTTCTTATTTTGTGTATTTGCATCTTCTCTCTTTTTTTCTTTGTTAGTGTTGCTAAAGGTTTGTCAATTTTGTTAATCTTCTCAAAAAACCAGCTCTTGGTCTTGTTTATCTGTTCAAGTGCTTTCTTATTTTCTATTTCATTTAGTTCTGCTCTTATCTTTGTTATTTCCTTCCTTCTTCTTCCTGTTGGGTTACTTTGTTGTTGTTTTTCTAATTCCTTCAAATGTGCAGTTAGTTCTTCAATTTTTGCTCTTTCTTCTTTTTTGATATATGAATTTATGGCTATAAACTTCCCTCTCAGTACTGCTTTTGCTGCATCCCATAAATTTTGGTATGTTGTGTTATCATTATCATTTGTTTCAAGGTAGTCATTGATTTCTTTTGAGATTTCCTCTTTGACCCACTGTTTTTCTAAGAGTGTGTTGTTTAATTTCCAAATTGTGGTGTGAAATCTGGGCTTCTTTCCCTTGCAAATCTCCAGCTTGACTCCACTGTGGTCAGAGATAATGTTTTGTATGATTTCAATCTTTCTGAATTCGTTCAGCCTTTCTTTGTGGCCTAGCATATGATCTATCTTGGAGAATGATCCATGTGCGCTTGAGAAAAATGTATATCCTGCTGTGTTTGGGTGTAGCGATCTATATATGTCTATTAGATCGAGCTCCTCTAATATACTATTCAGATGTTTTGTTTCTTTGGTGATTCTCTTTTGAGATGTTCTGTCCAGAGTTGATAGTGGTGTATTAAAATCCCCCACTATAATTGTAGATGTATCTATTCTTTCACTTAGTTTTTCCAGCGTTTGCCTGACGTATTTAGAGGCACCCTTGTTAGGGGCATAGATATTTATGATTGTTCGATCTTCTTGACAGATTTTCCCTTTGACTAAAATGTAGTATCCTTCTTTGTCTCTCACAATTGTTTCACATTTAAAGTCTATTTTGTCTGATATTAATATAGCTACTCCTGCCTTTTTTTGGTTATTGTTAGCTTGTATGATTGTTTTCCAGCCTTTCACTTTCAATCTCCATGTGTCTCTGGGTCTAAGATGTGTCTCTTGTAGACAGCATATGGATGGGTCATATTTCCTTATCCAATGTCCCAGTCTGAATCTTTTGATAGGTGAGTTTAATCCGTTGACATTCAGTGTTATTACTATCAAGGAATTATTTGTGTTAGCCATACTTTGATTGGATTTGTGTTTGTCATATTTTGTTTGTATATTATTTTTTTTTTGTCTTTTTTTTTGTTGTTGTTGGTCTTATACTCTCCTCCAACTTTGCCTTTCCTGTTTTTTCCTTTCTTCCTGCAGCACTCCCTTTAGAATTTCTTGAAGGGGAGGTTTCTTGTTGGTATACTCTTTCAGTTTCTGTTTGTCTGCAAATATTTTGAACTCTCCATCATATTTGAATGCTAGTTTAGCTGGATAAAGTATTCTTGGTTGGAAATTTCTTTCCTTTAGTACCTTGACTATATCATACCACTGTTTTCTTGCCTCCATGGTTTCAGAAGAGAAATCAGCACTTAATCTAATTGAGCTTCCCTTGTATGTGATGGTTTTCTTTTCTCTTGCTGCTTTTAGGATTTTCTCTTTGTCTTGAGCATTGGATAATTTGACAAGTATATGTCTTGGGGTGGGCCTGTTGGGGTTTATGACTTGTGGAGTGCGCTGTGCTTCTTGGATATGTACATCTGTCTCTTTCAGTAGATTTGGGAAGTTTTCAGCCATTATTTCCTGCAACACTCTTTCTGACCCCTTTCCCTTCTCTTCACCTTCTGGAATGCCTATAATACGTATGTTTGAGCGTTTTGCATTGTCATTCAGGTCCCTAAATCCTAATTGGATTTTTTCTATCTTCTTATTGACCCCTTCTACTATCTGTTTGATTTCTGATGTACTGTCTTCCACATCACTAATTCTCTGCTCTGTCTCTTCTAGTCTGCTGATATTTGCTGCCAGTGTATTTTTGATTTCTTGAACTGTGGTGTTCATTCCCATCATATCTGTTATGTTTTTGCGTATGTCTGCAATTTCCCCTCCAAGTGATGTCTTCATGTTGTTAACCTCTTTCATTACTGCATCAAATTTGTCGGTGATAAATGTTCTGAGATCTTTCATTGCTTGTGCCAAGTTTTGCTCCCCTTCGTGATTATTGGTTTGTTGATTGGATTCAGCCATGTTTTCCTGATTATTGGTTTGGTTCGTAGATTTTTGTTGCTTTCTGGTCATCTCTTTATTTTGACGAATTTAATCAGTTCCTTAGCTTCTTTGTCTGCTCTTGGAGGTTAATTAGTTGTTATTTTTGCACAGGTGTTATATCTTCTCTTTGTGACTTTTTTCTTCTTATTCTAGTTACTTGTTGTTGGTTAAGTTCACTTTAGAGGAAAGTATTAGTGTTGGGGAAAGGCAATTGTGTAAGCAAGGGATAAGTGTAAAGTAGTATTGGTGATGTATGTTAAAAAAGCAGGAATATGAGATCTGGAAGGATGGAGGTTAGATTCATGTAGATTGTATAGAGTTATAGCTGTAGGTAGAGTACCTTTTATGAAGTTGATGACTGAATTTGGGAGGAATATGGTATGAACTACACAGCTATTGTTTTCATGAGAGAGGGAAAAAGAAAAGAAAGGTAATAGTTTCAAGAGTGGATAATAGACAGAAAACAGAACAAAGGTATTAGAAATTAAGAGTTAGACACTTTGTGGATCAAAGAATGGGAGGTGGGGGGTGGAATATAGGAGAGACAGTAGATGATAGTGGATATCAAGATGCAGGGGAAGGGGGATAGTGTAGGTAGCCTAAATCAGTTCACACAGAAATGAGGCAGTGGAGGATGGGAAAACCCAGCAAATGTGAGGTGTTCCCTGTAGCACCTATTGTATACTTGAATTAAAGTAAAAATAAGTGGAAGATGAGGGACAAGAGGGAAAGAGAAAACCGAAAAAAAAAAAGAAACTAATTATAATAAAGAAAAAAGAAAGGCAAGAAGAAAGGAAGAAAGAAAAAGAGGATGGGCAAACGGTGGGGAACGGATAGGGAGAAGAGAGATACAGGTACACAGGTGTCACAATTGCAACACTATCTAAAACAACAACTTCCCCCCGCTTTGCCCTAAAACCCCCCGTCTGTCTGCCCAAATGGGTCTGCAAGCACCTCCCTTCCCACAAACCCCCAATAGGCCGCCCAGGGCCCACGAACTCCCCAGTACTGCAGATGCTCAAAAAAAAAAAAAAAAAAATTAAGTAAAATAAATTAAAAAAACAAACAAACAAACAAACAAACAAACAAACAAAAAAACAGAAACCCCTCCGCAGGCCCGGCTCCGCCCGCCGCGGAGGCTTGGACCGGCTCTGCCCGGCTCCTCACGTCGCCTTGGCCTGGCTCAGCTCCGCTCGCTACAGCGGCCCAGCCGGCTCCAGCGTCCACCTCCCGCCCCCGCGGCCTGGACCGGCCCTGCCTGGCTCCGTACCCGCTGCGGCCTGACCCGGGCCCGCCCGGCTCCAAGCGCTACCGCGGCCCGCAGCCGGGGCCTGCACCGGCCCCGCCCGGCTCCAAGCGCTACCGCGGCCCGCAGCCGGGGCCTGCACCGGCCCCGCCCGGCTCCAAGCGCTACCGCGGCCCGCAGCCGGGGCCTGCACCGGCCCCGCCCGGCTCCAAGCGCTACCGCGGCCCGCAGCCGGGGCCTGCACCGGCCCCGCCCGGCTCCAAACGCTACCGCGGCCCGGCTCGGCCTGGCTCGGCCCCGCCCGGCCCCGCTCACCGCCGGCGCAGCGCGGCCCGGCTCCGGCATCCGCCGCTGCGGCCCGGCCTGGCTCAGCCCCACCGAGCGGGGCTAGATGCCTCGTCTCCGCCTACCCAAGGAGGGAATCCTCTACAGGTAGCTGGGATCTCCGTGTATATTTCACAGACGAATCCTCTCTGTTACCTTCCCTCCAAATCGATGTCCAGACACCTCCGGACCAGCAAAAATCCCGAAACAATCCGGTCCCAAAGAGTCTCCAACGCCGCCCAGCCGATTCCCTGCAGAAGACTCTAACAGGGATGTTCACTCAGCCACCATCTTGCCCCCCTCCCCTACTGGCTTTTTAAAGGATTTTGGATTTTATTCTGAATGAGATGGAAAGCCAATGGAGAGTTTTGAAGTTATTGTATGACTTATCTTAAAAATGTCTTTGACTGCTGCATTGTGAATGAAATACATGGACTGATGTTGGAAGCAGGGGAACAGACTGAATCTCATGCAGGAATCCAGTAGAGATGATGGTGGTCAGGAAAAGCACCATACCATGGAGATGGTAAGAGACTTAAACTTGCTTCATATAATACCACAATGTCTCTTGAAAATTTCCAATAAGTTCTTTTTTATATAATGGCATTTTACTACCCTGAAACATATTAAATATATATGATAATTTGACATTAGAATTTTAGGCAAAGATACATTCATTATTTGCATGGCATAATAGCTGCTTCTTAGAAAATATGATATATGATGTAAAACACATAGAAACTGCTCTCTACATTTGAATGAACCCAAAATACTTTATGCACAAGTGAGAGGGTAAGGCAGCATCTAAATGACTCAGTCTGTGGTTTTCCTGGGATATTTCTCCATATTTTGAAGAGTTATATTGGAAACCCCAAGGAGGTTGAAAACTTGGTAAAGGAAATAGGGCAAAAAAAAAAAAAAAGGGAAAAGGAATGGATAAAATAAAAACTCTAAGTGTACAATTCAGAAGTATTAAATTCATAATGCTATGCTACCATCAATACCAACCATTGCCTAAATTTTTCCTCACATCAAGTACAAACTCTATACCCATTAAGCAATACCTCTCCATTCTCCCCAATACAGGCTCTGATAATCTCTAATCAACTTTCTGCCTGTATGTATTAGTTTATTCATGTAGTTGGAATCATAGAATATCTGTCCTTTGTATCTAGTTATTTCAGCATAATAGTTTCATTCATCCATGTTGTGGCATGCATCAGAGTTTCATTCTTTTTTTTTTACTGAATATTATTCCATTATTATTATTCCATTAAATATGTTTATATATATATATACACACACACTATGTTCCATTTATCCTTTTATCTTTTGATGAACACTTAAGTTGTTTCCACCTTTGGGCTATTTTAAATAATACTGACATGAACATTCATGTTTAAGAATATATTAGGTATTCTGTTTTCATTTCTTTTAAGTATATACCTAGAAGAATGGCTGTTGATCATAGGTAATTCTACATTGAAATTTTTAAGAAATTACCAAAATGTTTTCCACTGAGCTTGCACCTTTTTACCCTTCCAGAGTCATATTATTCTTAACCATTTTTTTCTTTTGTAAACATAAAAATGCATAGAACACAATGGTCAATTTAAACATTAAGGCAAACACCCATATAATTGAAAATATAGCCAATAACTCAAATCCATCCCAATGGTCAATACTTTACTTTTCCCAGGAATTACCACACAACTGACATTATAGGAATTTGAATCCTTGTTTTTAATTTTTAACCACCTTTTATTTTTTTAAAGATTTATTTATTTATTTATTTCTCTCCCCTTCCCCTCACACCTTGGTTGTCTGTTCTCTGTGTCTATTTGCTTCATCTTCTTTGTCTGCTTCTGTTGTTGTCAGCATCATGGGAATCTGTGTTTCTTTTTGTTGTGTCATCTTGTTGTATCAGCTCTCCGTGTGTGCAGCACCATTCTTGGGCAGGCTGCACTTTCTTTCACACTGGGTGGCTCTCCTTATGGGGTGCACTCCTTGCACGTGGTGGCATGGCATTCCTTGCATGCATCAGCACTGCACATGGGCCAGCTCCACACGTAACCACCTTTTAAAGCACCTGTACAATATTGCAAAGTTTTTCCTGTTTTTGAACTTTCTATAAGATGTGCCTTATATATTTATTTGTGCCTTGCATTTTGCTCTTTTGTTCTATTACCATATATACAACCTAAAATTTTGACTTTTAACCATATTCAAATATATAACTCAGTGATGTTAATTGTGTTCACAATGTTGTGCTAAAATCATCACCATCCATTACCAAAACCTATCCACCATCCCAAAAAGAACCTCTGTACATTTTAATCATTGACTCCCTATTTCCTACCTCCACTCTATTAACCTACATTCTAAATTCTGATTCTATGAGTTTGCTTACTTTACTTATTTCAATGAGATCATACTATATTTGCCCTTTTGTGTTTGGATTATTTCACTCAATATAATGTCTTCAAGGTACAACCTGTTATTGCCTGTATCAGAATTTCACTCCCATTTGTTGCCGAATAATATTCAATTTTCTGTATCTACCACATATTGTTTATCCATTCATCAATTAATGTACACTTGGATTCCTGCCATCATTTGGCATCATGCCACTAAGAACATGGATGTGCAGATATCTGCTTTCAATTGTTTTGGCTATACACCCATGAGTGCGATTGCCAGACCAAATGTTAATTCTATGTTTTCCACAGTGGCACCATTTTACATTCCTACCAACAATGAATGAGTATTCCTATTTCTCCACATCCTCTCTAAGACTTGTAATTTTCAGTTTTTGAAATAGTAACCATTCTAGTGGGTGTGAAATGGTATCTCATTGTGTTTTTTATTTGCATTTCCCTAATGGCTAAGCATCTTTAATGGCTTGAATGTCTTTTCGTGTGCTTTCTGGTCACTTGTATGTTGTTTTTGGAGAAATGTCTATTCAAGTCTTTTACCCATTTTTGAAATGGTGTGGTGGTTTGGAGCTATATGTACCCCAGAAACACATGTTCTTAAACTTATTCCTTGTAAATACCAAGAAATTGCTCTCTTTACTCACTGGTTACTGACACCCATCCCCCACTCTCACATTAGGCAGCAGTGGGATCCAGTCACTGCCATAGATTGCTGGTGCCAGACAGAGACATGTAAAACCTGGTTCCCAAGATTGAAGGGAGTACAGCACAGGCCCAAAGCTTCCCACTGCTTCTTGATTAACTACTTTCTGTCTCTGGGGGCATGGCCTTAAGGGCAATTACTGTTTCATGCCTCCCCATCCTCAGCAAAAGTGACAGAGGAGACTTAAAGAAAGAATGCTTCCTCAGACCTGTGGAAGATAGTTGGACTACATTTTGTAGAAAGGTACCAAGTCAAGAAAGTATAACTTTGTGGAGCTATGAAAGAAGTTCCTGACATACTTATTGGCCTCTATCTGATCCTCTACCCTGAAAGCTACTCTGGCTGGTGCTGGTTTTGTGGTTCCTGGCCTTGATCCAGCAGGAAAAGACTTTCTTGGGAAACTCTATCCAGCTTTTCCCTCCTCCCAGAATTTGTCCTACAGGCAAAAGCAGCTTGAGACAACTAAAGCAGTGTAAAAAACAATTGAGGCAGACAGCCTGTGGCAAGGAATTGTCTGCTTTAAGTCCTACAGTGGGACACCTGGAGAAGGAAGGTCTGCCTCTGTGTAAGTCCAGAGGGGCATTCAAATGCTTGCAAACAGAGGAACTCATAAGAGAAAAAACAATTCTAGAAACAGCAATAAAGACCATACTTCTCTGGACATACCAGACAAATTCTTTAAAAAAAAAGTTATTCAATATGTTCAAGGAGATGAAGGAAAATACAGAGAAAAAGCTAAAGGATAAAAATATTTATAAAGAACCAAACAGAACTACTGGAGTTGAAGACCACAATAATTAAAATGAAAACTTCCCAGGAGGGTCTCAAAGCATATTGGAAGTGGAAGAAGAAAGAATTCATGAATTTGAAGACAAGAAAATTAATGAGCAAGGCTGATGAGTAGAGAGAAAGATGAATTATAAAAAGGGAAAATAGCATAGGAGTCCTGTGAAATATCAAGTGTACCAATATACACATTATGAAATTCCCAGGAATAGAAGAAAGACACAAAGAGGCAGAATGAATATTTAAAGATATAATGACAGAAAACTTCCCAAACTTGGCAAAAGACATGAATATGCATATCTAAGAAGCCAAGGGAAAAGCAAGCAATATAAACCTGAAGAGAAAAGTGTACTTTCACATTCTATTCAAACTACCGAGTACAACAGAGAGTGCTCAGAAAGCTGCAAGAGAAAAATAACACATTATGAAAAAGGGAGATTCAATTATTTTAAGTGCTGATTTTATTGTAGAATTTGAGAGAGGTTCAATTATTTGCATATAGAGAGACCAGGACTCAGGAATGATTTTGAGAAGGAAAAATGGTTTATTGACAGCCGGCCAGACTCGGGAGCTTTCTGTTTGAATCCCAAGCCCCAAACAAGATTTTTGAATCCCTTTTATACAGAGAGGAAAGGCCAAATGGTCCCTTTGTTTCAGTTCTCAATAGGCTTCAATTAGCATATATATCTTCCACATCTTAGGTAAGCTTTTAGCATGGACTTCAGACATTCTAGGTAAGCTTTTAGCATATTTAGTTGGCATTTCCCCTAAATACTTAAAGTTTATAGACCTTGCATTGTTAAACTGTTTCCTGGGAATGGAGTCCTTGCCATTGTTACCAAGGGCAAGACTGCAGCCTCTTACCATCACACTCACAAGTCAGAGAGTTTAGGTTATCTCTGAAGAGACAAAGAGCCTCCCACCCATAGCCCACACCATTTCCCCCCTTTGCCAAAGTTTAACTTGCTAAGCTTTGGCATAATTATAGTTGGAGCTATGAGGTGGATGGCTGTTTGTTGTTTTGATTGATTATTTATCAATCTTTAGCGTAGCATACAGGAGTGTTTTTAAAAGTTTAGAAGTTTTCATTCTGGACAGCAGAATCCTGGGGCGGGGGCCTCCTGCAGTCATCCTGCGGCCACTGGCACTCATGTGGATTTCCAGTCAGGTTCCAGATCCATCTATTAATTTTATTTTACCCTTGAAGAGTTTACACCTTTAATTTAAAAGGGGTGCTGAAGGGAGATGATCTCTTTTCTGTAACTGCTTCCTGCTGGCCATGGGCTGTAGTCATTTCCTAATAAGGTGTAAAACTCTTAATTTATTTTAACTGGAGGAAGATGGATCTGGCATTCTGTAGGAAATTGGGTGAAGTTTTCATATGGTTAATAAGATGTTCACTCTGAAAGAAACAAACTTAATTAAAAATTTGAAATACCCATTTTTAAAAGAGGACATTGGATTACAGAGGTAGACAAGGTTAGGTGCCTATAAAGATGGCACTCCTTAAAAGCTGGTGGGAACAGCATATATATTCTTTTTTAAGTTATTCATCTTCAGAGAGAAATTGCAACAGACACTTAGCTTTGTCTGAAGACACATTCCAAGCTGTTCAATGATTGGCACTCATTCGCTCTGTCAGATGCTCCTGGTCAACTGGCACTCCTTGGGCAACTGGCTTCACTCAGGATTAGAACACTAAGTTGGAAATTCTCTTAGTTTTCACCTGTGGGAGTGATCAGAACTACAGAATAAAGGTTTTTTTACACCTTGGTTTTAATTGTACAATTTCTAGCAATTTTGACTTGTTCAATAGGTGACTCACCATCAGCAAGCAAGCCGCATTTTTGCTACACAGCAGAGTACAGTAGAATATAGAAGTTGACTGAGACTGGCTGAGACTGCCACCTTATTTTATAGACATGTTTATTAACTGTTTAGAAAATGATTTTACCAGGAATTTAACATGTCTAA
This sequence comes from Dasypus novemcinctus, assembly GCF_030445035.2. Lineage (NCBI taxonomy): Eukaryota > Metazoa > Chordata > Mammalia > Cingulata > Dasypodidae > Dasypus > Dasypus novemcinctus. The sequence continues at coordinate 1,670,857 of NW_026688125.1, read as the reverse complement.
TATACTTCTGCACTTGATCCAAAATAGAAAAGATAATGTTATAATTATTAGGCATATATTTAGTACAGGATAAAAGTACAGCACTTAATATTAACTAATGTATTACTTAATGCATAAGGATTCAGAGTTGCAATTATTAGTTTTGAGTTTCAGGTTTGTAATACTTTACATGTTATCTCTCCATGAGAGCATGCCATAATGCCATTTGTGTTTAAGTTTCACTTACAGTATCCTGGTATCATGGCTCCACTTAGCATGTTCTTCATTGCAGTGAGCAAGTCACAGTATCCTTGATCTTAGAGAGATTTTCCAGTATTCTACTAGCCTGGTGCATAGTGCTCTCTGGCACTGTGGAACACGGCCAGTCTGGAGGCGATATCCATTGTACACTTGGCTGTACTGAGTCATTATTGGCTGCTGCAGGAGCTTGAAACTGCAACGTAGTTTCCATTGACTTCAGGAGCAGAACCAGAGGCTGATATAGCAAATATTTTTAATTGAGGGGTCAGTGACCAGCCTCACCAATAACTCACATGGAGAGGCCACCTGTAATGTATTCAAGGCCTGGTTTGAATGCACAAGAGTTTGACAATGTTAAAGTTTATTCCTTGTTTTTATATATATTTTAAACAACTTAATGCAACACATATATCAAATGACTGTTTACTTACACAATTTTACTATGAAGATAACAGTAGGTACTTTACTTTAGTAATAAAGGAAAAATATTATTTTTCATTGTTAAAATGAAAACAGAAGATTTCCAATAGAATCAAGATAACTTTTTATTACCATTTACTTAAATATGTACTTTGTGGTGGCCTTCAGACAGGTTTTATTATCATTAAGTTATTTCTGCTACCAATACCAATCTAAGTTTTAGTTAACAATGACCTCTAGAAGTAGAACTATTTAAACATTTTCAGTTTGGCAGATGTTTTACAAACTCCTTATAATTGACTATAACCACATTGACTAGACACATCATGTTTAAATAAACTTATTAAATTACAATTACCAAAGAAATTTACTCTATTTATTTAAGAGAGCATATCTACAATCTTTTTCCTTTAGCCTAATTTCACCAATGTGAACTTACAATTTTCATTACTCTAAAGATTTCGTACATAATGTTAATTTAGTTTATAAATTAACTATGGGAGATTACACTCACGTTAAATAAAATTGAAACCATTATAGTTTATGCAAGGAATGTTCTCTTTTTCCCTTACAGGAAGCTAAAAACTTTTCTTTGTTTAATTATGAAAATGAATAATTTAAAAGCATACTGACTACCAGGTTTTAAAACACATTACACAATTATTTAATTTGTTTAATCATAACCCAGGAAAGATCTCTCCATAGTTTTTATGGACTTTTCTTTACTTACTGAAATTTGTTAATAGAGCCACTAATTACCTTTATTTTGTTGCAAAGAAATCTTCTGGAAGTAAATAAGGCTCACCAGATTGTGGAGAAGAAAAGAATTTATTCTCAATCTTGCAAGAAGGGGCACAGAGCCAGATATGGCTGGTGCCCCGAACAAAGAAAAATGACACAATTTATACCCCTAAGCCTAGCATACAAGCTCTTCCTCTGCTTTTCCATAGATTGGATACTCCAGAAGTTACAGCTTATCTGAGATCTAACTTTCCAGCACAAAAGTTTGTGATTTAACTGCTTCCTCTATGACAATCATTTTAGTTTTTACCTGTTCCCCTTTGTTAAATAAGGAATAGAATTTAGTGCTGAAATGGCACCGACCTAGCTCCTTCTTGGGCATCCTTCCACTGCCCATAGGACTGGCCTAAGATGGTCTCCTCCACTGCTGTCCAACCCGGGAGTGGGAGACTGAGGCAGCAGGCCACCAGGTTACAAAAATCAACATTTTTTTAATGTGAAAACTAACCTAATCCTTGTTTGTTTGTTTTTTTAATCTAGACCAATTTCCAGGATGTTAGGACTTGAACCTACAAACAGCCCTTTTTATTAAAATCAAGCCTCCACTTCTTTAGTGGATATAAGACTAGTACCAGATTCTAACATGCAGTTAGACAAACCCAAAACACCAGGGCTTTTTCCTGGTTTTTCTCCAGGACATTAGGACTCGAACCTATAAACAACCCTTCCTATTAAAATCAAGACTCCACTCCTTTAGTGGATATAAGACCAGTACCAGATTCTAACATGCAGTTAGACAAACCCAAAACACCAGGACTTTTCCCCAGTTTTTCTCCTTTTCCCAAGCCTAGAGAGAACGGCTTCCCCCCAACTTTCTGGGGCTACTAGGGTTCTCTCGGGAGGTGATCATCCTCCCCTTCCTAGCAATTAAAGCTAGGGCTTTCCAGACTGTGCTCACCTGGGGAGTCTTACCTTCTTCCATGTTCAGAGTTCTTTTTCATTCCCAGAATCTTTCTCTTCAGACCTTCCATTGCCCTCAATTTTTGTCGGGAAGATTCTGGTGGAGCCCACATCTTTTCTGGATTAAATTTAATCCAGGGGCACCCAGATTTGGGGTTCACCTGAGTCCTCCCAGCTTCCTCAGGGATTTGGAAGGGGCAGAAAAATGCTACCATCTCTGGCCTTCGTTTGTTATCCCTTCGTGGTTGCCAAAAATGTTGTAGAATTTGAGAGAGTTTCAATTATTTGCGTATAGAGAGACCAGGACTCAGGAATGATTTTGAGAAGGAAAAATGGTTTATTGATGGCTGGCTGGACTTGGGAGCTTTCTGCTCGAATCCCAAGCCCCAAACAAGATTTTTGAATCCCTTTTATACAGAGAGGAAAGGCCAAATGGTCCCTTTGTTTCAGTTCTCAATAGGCTTCAATTAGCATATATATCTTCCACATCTTAGGTAAGCTTTTAGCATGGACTTCAGACATTCTAGGTAAGCTTTTAGCATATTTAGTTGGCATTTCCCCTAAATACTTAAAGTTTATAGACCTTGCATTGTTAAACTGTTTCCTGGGACTGGAGTCCTTGCCATTGTTACCAAGGGCAGGACTGCAGCCTCTTACCATCACACCCACAAGTCAGAGAGCTTAGGTTATCTCTGAAGAGACACAGAGCCTCCCACCCATAGCCCACATGAATTTCTCATAAGAAACAAGGAGGCAAGAAGGCAGTGGGGTGAAATAATTAAAATATTGAGAGGAAATAACTGCCAACAAAGAATTTTATATCTGGAAAAACATTCTTTTAAAAATGAGGGAAAGATTATGACATTCTCAGATTAACAAAAGTTGAGGAACTTTATCAACACTAGAACTGCTAAAGGTTATTATACAGTTTGAAAGGAAAGGAAACTAGAGAGCAATTCAAAGTGGCATAAAGCATTAAAGTCATCAGATAAAGCAAACCATAAGAATAATTATAAATAAGAGTATTATTGTATTGTATTTTTAAGTATGTAACTCCTCTTTTCATATACTAAAGGTGTTAAAATGCAAATGCAAAGAAAGTAATGATTTATCTATGGATTTTATTTTAAAAACAATATAAGTTGTAACAAGTACAAAAAAGGTAGGGGAATGGAGGGGTATAGGAACACTCTATCTGTAAGCTATAAAAGTCAAATTGGTATCAAATCAAATATGACTGCTACATATTTAGAGTGGATTTTAGCCCTTGGTAACCATAGGAAAACATGAAAAATAAACTGAGAAAGAAATGAGAAGGTACTTAATATGGTATAATACAAAAAATAACCAGCCAAATGACTATGAAATTATAATATATATAAGTGGACATTAATGGAAGAAGTGAGGGACAAAATAGGCATAAGACTTACAAAGACTAAATAGCAAAATGGCAGACATAAGTCCTGAATTATCAATAGTTACTTTAAATGTAAATGGATTAAACTCTCCAATCAATAGGTACAGATTGGCAGAATGGATAAAATATGCTGTTTACCCAATAATTATAATTAAAAGGTGTAAATGGGTTGGAAGTGAAAGGATTGCAAAAACTTACTATACAAGTATAAAACAAAAGAGAGCTGGAGTAGCAATAATAATATGATAAAATAGATTTTAAGTCTAAAACTGTTAGAAGAGACAACTCAGCAGGAATATACATGATAATAAATATATATATACACCTAAGAGGAAGGTACCAAAATATATAGGAGAAATACAGATTTGAAGGGTGAAATGGTTCTACACTAAGAGTTGGAGACTTTAACACACCACTTTCAACAATGGATAGAATATTTTTACAAAGATCAATAAAAAAGTAGAAAACTTGAATGATACTCTAAATGAGCTAGATCTACTGGGCATATATAGAACACTTCACCCAACAGAATATATATTATTCTCAAGTGCACATGGATCATTTTCAAGGATAGACCATGTATTATGTCACAAAAAGTCCCAATGAATCCAAAACACTGAAAGTATAGCATTTACCTTCTCTAATCACAATGAAATGAACTAGAAATCACTGACAGAGATAGAAATGGAAAATTCATATATTTGTGGAAATTAAACAATGTATTATTCAACAGCCAGTGGGTGAAAGAGGAAATCACAAGGGAAATTAAGAAGTAATTTCAGGTAAAAGAAAATGAAAATATGTTGTACCAAGACTTAAGAGATTCAGCAAAGATAGTGCTGAGAGAGAAATTTATAGCTCTAAACAGTAACATTAAAAAAGAAAAAAGAGGGATTGTGGCTGAAAGGGGTAGTCTAGGGATGTAAATGTCAACTGAAATAAAGCTAGAGAATAATCTTGGGACAGAATGACATAGTGAACCTGGAGGTGGGCGGGGATTATGGTTAATAATACAAATGTAATGGAAAACGGACTTTGGCCCAGTGGTTAGGGCGTCCGTCTACCACATGGGAGGCCCGGGTTCAAGCCCCGGGCCTCCTTGACCCGTGTGGAGCTGGCCCATGCACAGTGCTGATGCGCGCAAGGAGTGCCCTGCCACACAGGGGTGTCCCCCGCGTAGGGGAGCCCCACGGGCAAGGAGTGCACCCATAAGGAGAGCCACCAGCGCGAAGGAGGGAGCAGCCTGCCGAGGAATGGCGCCGCCCACACTTCCCGTGCCGCGGACAAAGAAACAAGACGCAGCAAAAAGACACAGAAAACAGACAACCGGGGGAGGGGAGGGGAATTAAATAAATAAAAATAAATCTTTAAAAAATAATAATAATAATAATACAAATGCAAGAATGTTCTATGAACTAGAACAAAGGTACATCACTATTATAAGGTAGTAAGAATATAGTGTAAGGTAAAAATACAATTAATATGAATTATGTACTATGGTTAACAGCAATATTGTGATATTCTTGCATCAATGTTAAAGAAAGTGTTATATTAGTGATAAGGGACAATATTGGGGGTATGAGATTTTTTCTTTTAATAAGGAGGAAGTTCAAACATTAACTGGGGTAAACGTTACACAACCCTGTGATGAAAGTGAGAACACCTGAGTATAAATTTTGGATGGAATGTACAAGCATGGGACTGTATAATACAGTGAACCATGTGGTAGAACATGGATTATGGTTAACAGTACAAATATGAGAATGTTCTCTCATGAACTATAACAAATGTACAATACTAATACATACTGTTAATAACAGTGTATATATGGAAAAATATACCAAAGGTACAATATGTACCATAGTTAGTGTTAATAGTCTAATCATGTCCTGTCAAAATCTGTAACAAATATTCCATAACAGTGTAAGTTGTCAGTGGATGGGTGACGTATGTGAATTTTGCACATTATGCATGATTGTTTTGTAAGCTCACAACTTCTCTAATAAAAATTTTTAAAGATGAGAAAAAAGAATGATTTCTGAATAGAGAACTATCCTCAAAACTGGAAGAACTGGTAAAAGAAGGGCAAATTAAACCCAAAAGGAGCAAAAGGAAGGAAATAACAAAGCTTGAAATGGAGATGAATTAAATGGAGAATCAAAAAACAATATATGGGAAGTGGACTTTGACCCAGTGGTTAGGGCGTCCGTCTACCACATGGGAGGTCTGCGGTTCAAGCCCCGGGCCTCCTTGACCTGTGTGGAGCTGGCCCATGCGCAGTGCTGATGCGCGCAAGGAGTGCCGTGCCACATAGGGGTGTCCCCCGTGTGGGGGAGCCCCACGCACAAGGAGTGCACCCATGGGGAGAGCCGCCCAGCGCGAGGGAGGGAGCAGCCTGCCGAGGAATGGCACCGCCCACACTTCCCATGCCGCTGACAACAGAAGTGGACAAAGAAACAAGACGCAGCAAAGGGACACAGAAAACAGACAACCAGAGGAGGGGAGGGGAATTAAATAAATAAAAATAAATCTTAAAAAAACAAAAAACAAAAAACAATATACATCATGAACCAAAAAATCAATAAATTTGACAAACCTTTAGCTAAACACAAAGAAAAATGAGATAGGCAAAACTAACTAAAATCAGAAATGAAAAGAGGAACATTATTACTGTTCCTTTTTATTACCCCACCAAATAAAAAGGACTTTAAGAGGATAATATGAAAAACTGTACAACAGCAAATTAGATAAGCTAGATGAAATGGAAAAATTTCCAGCAACACACAAAGTACCAGATTGACTCAAGAAGATATAGATGTCAAATAATAACTAGTAAAGACAGTCATCAAAACCTTCCCAACAATGAAACCATATTACTTCATTGGGAATTTTATCAAATATTCCAAGAAATATTAAGACCAATCTTAATTTTTTCCAAAAATTGGAAGAGCAGTCTAATGGTCTGTAGTTGTATGTACCTCAGAAAAGTAGGTTCTTCATGTTAATCCATTCCTGTGGATGTGGATCTAGTTTAAGTAGAAACTTGGTGAGAAGAATCTTAAGATGTGACTCACCTCATCCAGGGTGGGTCCTAATCCTCTTACTGGAGTCCTTGAGAAGAGAATGAAATTCAGATAGAGAGAAGCAAGAAGCTGGAAACAAGGACACCTGAGAGAAAAGGGAGATATCAGCAGACACATCTTCCTTCAGCCCTTGCCTGGTTGCTGCAGTGTTCTGCTGAACTCTGGAGTTTTGAAATAGTTGATTCAGACAGTTCCTCACTATTTAATAGTTAGTTGTTCTGGTTAAGGGATTGATTCCTGGAGCATTCTACTCCACCATCTTCCCACAATTCTCCTGTGTGCATGTATCATTGTGTAAACATGCCCAGATTTCTCTAGGGAAGTTGTTGGCATAATTGTTGGCTATATTGAATGCAGATATTCAATTTTGTTACAAAATGTCAAAATGACTCCTGAACAGTCTATTATGTTGTCCTAATGTCAGTGTATAATAGTATTTGTTGCTTCACATTATTTTTGCACATCTTGTTGTCAGCTTTTTAAATTTTGGTAAATCTCACATGTAGGTATGCAATTGTATCACCTTTTGGTTTTAATTTAGATTTCCCTCTGAGCACCTTTCTTTTACTAAATTATTTCTGTTTTGAAGTATTTGTTCAATTATCTTGTCTAATTTTCCTATAGGATTGTATGTTTGTACTGATTTATGAAGGTATTAATATATGCTTGACATAAGTCTTTGTCATTTATATCTGTTGTAAAGTCTTCTCTAATCAGTCAGTGTCTCTTTAACTTTCTTTATATTGTCTTTCATTAACTGGATCTTATTAATTTTTCTGCCATAAACTTCTCAGTCTTATTCATGGTTGTTATTAATTTCTGTGTCTTGTTAAGAATAAACAACATATAATACAAATAATACTTTGTAATATCTTTATGTTCTTTCCTTCAGCTTTTTGCATGTAATTGACCTTGCATTTTATTGTGTAATATTGACACAGGTGTACAATTCAATTATATATACATACCTAATTATCCCTGTATTAAGTATTAAAAATTTTTTCCTTCCTCCATTGATCTGCAGTGCCAATCTGGTCATACATAACTCATGGATGGATGTTCCTGTTTCAGGGCTCTTCCTTCTTTCCATTGGCTTATTTTCCTATTTGTGCCCTGATATCACACACGTTGAGTTGTAATTATAGGATGTCTCTGTATTATTGTACAACTGGTTCCTTCACTTTTTTCTTCTTTTTCTGAAGGGTTTTTATGTTTTCCATCCCATTTCCATTTAAAATTTAGACTTGTTGAGGTCTACTTTTATTTATTTTTGTTATTACCTTGTATCCATAACTCATTTCCAAAAAGAAAATCTTTCTCCTATTCTTTTAATTCTCTTAGGTTAAAAATTTTATATTCCATAATGGTGACATTGGGAGTTGGAGGAGATCATTCCATACACTCATTATGCCTTATTTATCTGCAGTTATAATTTATTTATCCATTTTAGCTATATATATATAATGATAATTAAATATCCATGTCATTACCACCCAACTTAAGACAGAGTATCACCAATAGCTTTTGAGCCTCCTAAGTGCAAAAAGATCTCTTTCTTTCTTCAGAAATGAAGTATAAATTTTCTGTTAAAATAAGCAAAACCTACAATATTTCCATTTTACTTCAAGTTGATGAGCTTGTTGAATAGGATGATGTCAAATAACATTCTAAGATTTTCATACTCTGACTATATACTTGTGACTTTCTGAATACTCACATACCCTCTTTAAGCTCCAGCCCTGTAAAACTACCTGAAAACATATGTTTTTCCCTTCCTTGTATTTTTGTCCACTATAATTCTTTTCCATGAAATGTTTCTTTTCTATCTTTCCTCATAGTACTGGCTAATTTTTACTTTTCTCTCAAAACCCTCAAAATATTATTCTCTTCTTCAGAAGATTCTTTTGCTCTTAAATAATGCCTGCTTTTTTTTCTTACATGGTACTTCATTGGCTACAAACCTTTTCTCTCTTTTGCCAGTGTGTGATCTACCTAAAGACAAGTTCACCATCACATCTCCATTTAGTGATCAGAAAAAGATAAGCACTCAAGAAATGACCACGTGGGTCTAAGCCCCCTCTCGATATAGAGGTGAAATAACATTACCGTCCCAGGGGCCACAGGATGGAGGAATAAAATGTGGATTAGAGTGGACAAATGGGTGACTAGTAATAGAAGTCACTAGTCACCATTGTGACTAGTAATAGAAGAAACTGTAGCATTGATTTGGAGAAAGTGGCCACGGTAGTTGATGAGGGCAGGGAGAGGGAAGAACAGATGTGACGTGGGAGCATTTTTGGGACTTGGAGTTGTCCTAAATAATGCAGGGACAGATATTGGACATTATATATCCTGCCATAACCCACTGAATGTACTGGGGAGTGTTTAAAGTACAGTGTAATCTATAATCCATGCGGTGCAGCAGTGCTCCAAAATGTATTCACCAAATGCTATGAACATGCCACAATGATGAAAGAGATTGTTGATGTAGGAGGAGTGTGGGGGTGTGGGCTATGTGGGAACCTTTTATATTTTTTAATGTAACATTTTTTGTGATCTATGTATTTTCAAATGAATACAATTTAAAAAAAGAAATGACTGGAATGGCATTTTGCATATAATGGCTAATACATTTTAATCACTCATTATTTGATTTAATTCAGCATGTAATTTTGGTTGTTGAGGCATAAAATGGTTAGGAGACATGACTCAGATTTTATGGGCTCTTATTACAAAGTACCATATTTACATAAATAGTTATGTCATATTATTAGTTTTATATAAGTGCATAATAATGTGTTTCAAATGTGAAGTAAATGTTGGTTGATTTAATAGTAATATGGATGGAGGGATTCAAATAATTCCTTCAGTTAACAATATTTATTGAGCAACTGTTATGTCAGGCACTCTGCTCAGCACTAGAAATAAGATCATCCAAATATTCTCATTTCCTGCCAGCACAAAATTCAGAGTGGAAGCCAGACTTTAAAAATTGGTATGTAATTTTTTCAACTGTTTTTACATGTTAGTAAGTAAAATAAGTAGCATCAATAAAAATGGATTTGTTTCCTCCTGGCAGTTTGTGCAAGGCTTCTGAGAAATGAAGTACAGAGACAAGACACACTGTGAGAAGAATATTCCATTGTGAGTAGAGTAGGCTATAGTGTCTCATTATGGAGGAGAAACTGAAATGTGAGGAACATAAATAGAATACTAAGCAAGACTGGAGTAACTACAACCAAAAAAAAATAGGCAAAGGGAAATTATTACAACTGAGCATTGCAGTCTGTAGGAGGAAGTTTTCTAAAAATAACAAGAAACCATTACTGGGACTTAAATGAAGATCGCAAATGGAAAGACATGTAGATGGATACATAGATGGATGGATGGTGGATGGATGGATAGGCTGATAGATGAATAAAGGACTGTGCACATGTGTTCAATTAAGTCTTGAGAGCATTTTTGGAATATTGAAATTTCATAGTCTAAAAAATAATGTATCAGGTGATGAAATATATGACTTTAGGGATTACAATACATTGGTCTCCTAGGATACTCTTCTTTGGCCATCTTGTATTAAATAAGAATTTCCTAGTGGAGCCTGATATCCCAAGGGAACAACCCATGAGCTGTCAATAGAGAATGCAAGCATCCATGCTTCAGGGAAACTGACAGCTTCATAATAGAACATGTTTATTCTTAGAGATCAGGGGAAGCAGAACATGTTTACCTACTACCAAGTTACACTTCTCTAAATGTGGCTTGTTAAAAATATAGCATTTTTTATTGCCACCATTTTCTAGAAATTTGGAGTATTCCAAAATCTGGAATCTGGAAGGATAATACATTTCCAAGGAACCTTGTGGTTGAATTAACATATTAGCTTAAGGGAAATTCCAATGATTTTAGAATTGGATATTACGAGAGAGCTCACTTTATTGCTATCTAGTTGTGATCATAATTATGTTACTTTAGAGACATGTTTCTAAGGTGACAATAGTAGCTTTATTTCTGAGCCCTGTTTTTGCTTTATTAATAATGTACTATCTGTTGACTTTAAAAATGATTTTAATTTTTCCATAGAGCATGTCCAGAAAGCATTTTATTTTTAATTTTCATTTTCCAGGGAAGAAAGCATGAGTTCAAGGATCTGCAATGAGCTGGTGGCCAATCATTTTGGATCAGTGTCACCACTGATTACATTTTTGTTCAATTTTCTTCTCTATGCTCTTATTCCACTTTAGGAGAAAGCGAGAACTACTCAACACAAAAAAAGGTACATGATTGCAGAGATCACTTTATATGACTGTTATAGTAATGATGTTGTATTCCCTTACCAGAGCAAAGTTCAGTTATGGATTTCCAGTAGGAAGCTCAGGTAACCAATTACATATAAGTCCTTAGATTTTTATGTATGATTTTATAACTTCCTCTACCAGTTTATCCTATAAGTAGCATTTAAGTACTTCAAAAAATCAATCTATAACCATACACATTGATTGGAGTAGATTTACTTAGACCTATAGATTTTAGGGTTCCTCATGTTGAAGGTTAGAAAGAGTTTTGGACTATCATACCCCTCCCCATTGTCCTGTGTAAGCATTTGTGAATCAGAAAATAATACCTGAGATTAAACTTTATATTTTGGCCTCATTCATGCCATGTTTTTCTCAACTGTTTGAGTAAGCTAATGTAAAGTGACCAAGCTTATCATATCCACTTCTTCCACAATTGCATATCTTAACTCCTTGTCCCTTTCCTGATGCCATTGGTTGCCCTTAATATTTACCAGAAGACCACCTCCCACTGGTTCTGTCTACATAATATATTTGTATTCAACATCCCTTCCTCTCTTTATCCAAAATCAGGACATTCATTACACATTTGTGAAATAGGAATTGTTAAAGCACCAAGTTGAACACTGTTTTCTATCTACAATTCTGTAGTGTTAAGGACTCCTAAAGATATTGGAAGATCAAGTGTTTAATGCTAAATATTTAAGTATTCTCCAAGGTATCAGCATAGGTTGGGAAGCCTAAAACTAAAACTCAAAATATAGCAATTTATCATTAAACAGAATTTAGGGAAAAACAGAGAACTTTGGGCTGTGAGCTCCTGTGATCAAATTCTGTTTCTCCCCTAGAGTCCCCTTGGGTGGGTTACTGCACTAAAAAGTCCCTTAGAGGTCAAGATCTTAGAACAGAGCTTGGCACCTGGTGAGCCCAATGTCTCTTATTATCATCATGGCCACCAGGAACTCAAAGCCATCTTCTGGACTCACAGTTCATGGGTCCTGTTAAATTATCATATTTTGCAGTAAATGTGTTTCCAACTCCTCATGACAAGATAAGTTAGATGCATCAAGAAACTGGTATTAACACCCTCACTTGACATATGGAGAAACTCATTTCTGAGGAAAGGAATAATTTTCCAAGGTGAGTGAGTCAGTGATCACACTGAGCACAGTATCCAGATTTATCACCCCACTCTTGAACCTCTATAAGTAGCCGTTATTCCAAACCTGGCAGTCCCTCAGGAAAAATCCAGCCTAGAAAGGCAGGGCACACTTCTCTTTTCCAAAATAGGTCAGAGTAGACAGAAGTTTTCTGAGCCCAACATCCAGACCAGACAGTGAATTCTGTTGTGCAGAGAGAAGCAGCTTGCAAGCTCAACAATGTGATAGGTACTCTTGGATTTATTTCCAGAATGACTGGACCAGAATTGAACATTTTAAAAAATATATATATTTTTAGAGAAGTTATGAGTTTACAAAAATTCATGCATCATGTGCAGAATTCCCATACATTTCCCATCCACCAGCACCTGGCATTGTTTTGGAATATTTGTTACAGATTATTTTAAAAATCATCAAAATATGACTAGTAATATGGTCTATTGCTTACATTTGGTATAGCTTCCCATTGATCTGGGGGTTCTTTCAGAGGATTATGTTGGTGGACAGTCCCCTGCAGATACAGAGTAGGGTTTCACCCCACCACCAAGTGACTCAGTGCTTAGTGGTTGCTTTTCCAAGCATATTCAATGATGCCCAGTTTGAAGGACTCCCACTGGCTGCCTGCAAGAAGAAAAATGCACCAGGCCCCTTGAGATACAGTGCAATGAAACATTGGTTACCCAGCTATTGTAACTGGCAACCTCAACATTACTCATATCCATTCTTAAATGACCTGATGGGCTTTATGAAAGTTTTCTCTGAAATTAAGGAGTTATGCTCATTTTCAAACCCATGTTAATCTTTAAATCTCTGCTAAATGCATCATGACTCTCTTACCCAAAACTGCTCTCTAATGATCCTGATTAAATGCTTGTTACATTTCTATTGCTTGCCTTACCTTTATTGGTTTTTCTTCACTTTATTCCCTTTTCTTCACATGTCTAGGTACTTATCTGCACATGGTTACTATGAAGAGAGGATTCACAGAGATGGCCTGAAACCATTTCACATCCATCAACCTGCAGTGCCATAATTAGGCAAGGATGGGAGAACATATGGCTAACCCTTAAACAACTTCTACTTTTTTGGGGGCTTGCTTGTTTCTTCCTAGCCAACAAAGTTCTTGATTGCAATGTATTTTTAATTTTATATTCCTGATATGTAGTGTAGGACCTCAAACACAATATTCATTAAATAAATAAGGATGGATATATGAACTGATTTCATGTCCAAAGACAAATAATTAAGTAATATTATTTCTCTAAGAGGTATAATGTGCTCTTAAAAAGTTGTTTATAAAAGGGTATGGGGAAAGGCAGGAAGAGATGAGAGGTGGAGGCGTCTTCGGGACATGGAGCTGCCCTGGATGGTGCTTCAGAGGTAATCACCGGACATTGTAAATCCTCACAGGGCCCACTTGATGGAATAGAGGAGAGTATGGGCCATGATGTGAACCAATGTATATGAGGTGCAGAGGTGCCCAAAGATGTACTTACCAAATCCAATGGATGTGTCATGATGATGGGAACGAGTGTTGTTGGGGGGGGGAGAGGGGGGGGTGGGGGGGTGGGGTAGAATGGGACCTCACATATATATTTTTAATGTAATATTATTACAAAGTCAATAAAAAATAAAAAAATTAAAAAAAAAAAGTTGTTTATAAATGAATGGAGCCGAATGTGAAAATTAAGTAGAGTATAAAATATAATCTCAAAAATTAATAAGCTCTTCATGTATTCATTCATATATATAAATATATCCATTTAAAAAAATTTATTGAAGGATATCCATTCATATATAAACATACATATATAAACAATAAGAGTATAGTAATAATTGTGAACTTACAAAACAAACATGTACAACATTATACAGGGCTCTCATACTTCATACTACCCTAAATACCTCACATTGTTGTGAAATATTTTTAACTAATGATTAAAGCACATCCTCAAAATATTACTACTAGCCAAAGTATTTTACATTTGGTGTATCTTTCCCCCAACACACCCCATTATTATTTTATATCATTTACACGTGACCATACATAAACAATTAACATATAGTAAAGGTTTGAACTTACAAAGCAAACATACATAACATCATACAGGGGTCCCATCTACCAACTGACCACCACCACCTTGCTTTGTTGTGAGACATTTGTTACAAATTATTTTTTTAAAGATTTATTTATTTACTTATTTATCCCCTCCCCCCCCAGTTGTCTGTTCTCTGTGTCTATTTGCTGTGTCATCTTTGTCCGCTTCTGTTATTGTCAGTGGCACAGGAATCTGTGTTTCTTTTTGTTGCATCATCTTGCTGTGTCAGCTCTCCGTGTGTGTGGTGCCATTCCTGGGCAGGCTGCACTTTCTTTCATGCTGGGTGGCTCTCCTTACGGGGTGCACTCCTTGCGCGTGGGGCTCCCCTACGGGGGGGACACTCCTCCGTGGCACAGCACTCCTCGTGCGCATCAGCACTGTGCATGGGCCAGCTCCACACAGGTCAAGGAGGCCCGGGGTTTGAACTGCGGACCTTCCATGTGGTAGACGGATGCCCTAACCACTGGGCCAAATCTGCCGCCCTGTTACAAATTATTAAAGAATATTGTCAAAATCTTATTACTAATTATATTCCTTATCTTACATTTGGTATATTTTCCCCTAACCCATCCTATTAATTTTTTTTAAATACATTTTTTATGACAGAGGTAAATTTACAAAACAATCATGCACATGTGTAGTATTCCCATTTACAACACCCCTCTATCAACACACCACACTGTGGTGGAACATTTTCTACGGATGAGATAATATCATCAGATTATTACCAGGACCATAGTGTACATTTGGCACACTTTTTCCATACTCCCCCATTATCAACACAGTACATCTTTGGCATAGATGTATGAATATTACATTATTACTGTTAAGCACATTACATAGGTCATTCCATTTGTATTTTTCCCATGTTTCTCCACATTTCCACCCCCACAAATAGTGATGTACATCTCTTTAGCTCACAAAGAACAGTCTTGAATCTGTCCCATCAACTACAATTCTCACCCACCTCTGGGTTTACTGTATTATTCAGTCCCTAAATTATTCTCTAGCTTTCTTTAGTTGGCATTTACATTCCTAGATTGCCCTTTTCAGCCACATTCCTATTTATAAATCAGCTGTTACTCACTAAAATGTGTTACCATCAACTTTATACATGTCCACACTTTTACACTAGTTAATTAAAACCTCCACATACATTAAATATCAGTAGTCCATCTCAGTCCTCCTCTTATTTCCTTTAAGAATCCACCACCTACCACCAGGTCTTAAAGATATTTTCCCATATTTTCTTCTAGAAGCTTTATTGTTCTTGTTTTTATATTTAGGTTTAATCCATTTTGAGCTAATGTTTATATAAGATGTGCAATAGGGGTTCTCTTTCCTTCTTTTGGTTATGGATATCCCATTCTCCCAGCACTATTTGTTGACTGGACTGTTCTGCTCAAGTTGGGTGGGTTTGATAGGCTAGTTAAAAATCATTTGACCCTAGATGTGAACGTCTCTTTCTGAACCATCAATTCTCTTCCTTTGGTCTATGTGTCTGTCTTTATGCCAGTACCATCTGTTTTTACCACTGTAGCTAGGTAATTTGATTTAAAGCCCAGAAGTGAGAGTCCCCCAACTTTGTTTTTCCTTTTTAAGATGTCTCTGGCTATTCAGGACCCCTCAACCTTCCAAATAAATTTGATAATTATGTTTTCCATTTATTTAAAAAGTAGTGGTGGAATTTTTGTCAGGATTCCATTGAATCTGTATATCAATTTGAGTGAAACACCTTTTTAAAATTTTTACTTTTATTTAAGAATTGACATCTTAATGATATTAAGTCTTCCAATCTGTGACATTGGAATGTTCTTCTAATTAATTTGTTTTTTTTTAACCAATGAGTTGCTTTACATCATTGGTTAAGTTTATTCCTAAATATTTGGGTTTTATCTGTCATATATTATTTTCATCACTCTCTTGACACTTTTAATTACATTTACTGATATAATCTTCATGTCTAGACTCTCTTCCAAGTCTCCCTCTCCTGACTTTTCTTTTCAGGTTATAGCACACCCTCTAGTATTTCCTGCAAAGCAGGTCTCTTGTTTACAAACTCTTTCAGTTTCTGTTTATTTGTGAATATTCTAAACTAGTCCTCATTTTTGAAAAACAATAATGCTGGATATTAGATTCTTGGCTGGAAGTTTTTCTCTGCTGTATCTTAAATATATCAGACCAGTGTCTTCTTACCTCCATGGTTTCTGTTGAGAAATCAGCATTTAAACTTATTGAGTGTCCCTTATGTTATGCATTACTTTTCTCTTGCTGCTCTCAGAATTCCCTTTGTCTTTGGTATTTGAAATTCTGATTAGCATGTGTCTCAGAGTTGGTCTATTCAGATTTATTCAGATAGGAGTACATTGTGTTTCTTGGACATGGCTACCTATGTCCTTCAATAGGGTTGGGTAATTTTTTACCATATTTCTTCAAATATCCTTCTGTCCCTTTTCCCTTCTTTTCTCCTTCTGGGACACCCATGACATGTATGTTTTCATGTCTCTTACTGTTGTTCGGTTTCCTGAGAATTTGTTCTATTTTTTCCTTTCTTTTCTTCAGCCGTTCTTTTGTATGTTCACTTTCAGAGGCCATTTCTTTAAGCTCAACAATCCTTTATTCTGCCTCATCAAATCTGCTATTATATGATTCCAATGTATTTTTAATTTCATTTACTACCCTTTTCATTCCCATAAGATCTGCTATTTTTCTATGTAAGCGTTCAAATTCTTCTTTGTGCTCATTCAATATCTTCTTAATATCCTTAATCTCTCTAGCCATCCCATTGAATTTATTAAGAAGATTTGTTTGAACATCTATGATTAGTTGTCTGAACTACTTTATGTCATCTGGAAGCTTATCTTGATCCTTTAACTGAGCCATATTTTCCTGTTTTTTTGGTGTGGATTGTAATTTTTTGTTGGTGTCTTGGCATGTGGCTTAATAGATGCATTTATTCTGGGTGCAGTTTCTCTCTTTAGTTTAGGGCTTCTTGTCCTTTCTCCCTTGCTGGTTGTGTAGTAGGTGCCAAGAATATAGTTGATGCTGTTAAGCTGTAGAAGCTCATGCTTCTCTCATTGCCCCAGGGACCAATGAAGCTTCTCCCAACTTTCTCCTTTGCCAGGGGTAGTGACAGAGCCACAGCCAAGTGTAGTAATCCAAGTCATGCAGGCCTAGACTATAGTTGCCTGAGAGACTGATGAAGCTTCATGTCTCTTTCTCCCCTGCCTGAGATGTGGATGGGGCTACAGGTGTGGGCAGCAATCTATGCTGTGTGGGTCTAAACTGACCACATTTGCCCAGGTAGACTTCCAACTCTGTCCAGCCAAATATACCTGCAGTTAACAGGAGAGGCTGGCACAGGTCTCCCCTGCTTCCTCCCTGCTGGAGGTGGGGCTGGGGCTTAGGATACAACTGCAATCTGATCTGGATAGAAAGAAGGCTTCCCTTGCCAGCACTAAGATTTTCAGTGCACCCTGCTTCCCCTTATGGCAGGGGAAGAGTCTGGCCTCTTTCTGACTTGGACATGTTCAAATTTTATCTGTTCTTAGGGTTATAATTTAGCCTGCCAAATTTACTAATCAGTAGCTGAAGTTGGTGCCCAACTATCTCTTCCTCCCCTGTTTTTTTGGGAAGTGGAGCCTCCAATTCTAGCCACAGATTAGCTCCTAAGGTGGCTTGAAATGCCAGTGGAGGATTGTCACCGGCTTCCAGGACATGGAGTACTTTACTCATGAATCTTCTCTGCAGGTGGGTAGTCTCCTCCTTCCATTCTTTCAAGGATACTGGAGGATGTTCTTCTGGTCTCCTGGAGCTCCCAAACAGGAGCTTCAGATAGCTCTGGGTGATTACTAACTGCCCTGTTGCATGAGCTGACTCTAGGCTCCTTACTCTCCTGTCATCTTGCTGGTTGTCTATCCATTTATTTTTTTTAACATCATTTCTGGATTAAAGTGGTTTCTGTTTTAAATTTTACTACATTGTTTAGACACACATCTTTAAAAAGAAAATTCAAACAAAGCCACATCCCTCTTATGAAGACTTTCCTTTTACTTGATGAATAATATACAAATAAGGTTTACTGACCTTTAAGGTCTTTGAAAAATTGACTCAAACTTACCTTTAATTACCATATCCTGCTATTTGATTTAGTCAATATATACAGCAATGTCCCCACAAATTTATTTATTTTTTAAATCTTGTTTATTAGAGTATTTGTGAGTTTACAGAACAACCATGCAAAAAATACAGGGTTCCTATACACCACTCTGCCACCAATGCCTTGCATTGGTGTGGAATGTTTTTTACAAGTGATAACACGATATTTTTACAATTTTACCATTAACTAGAGTCCATTGTTTAACATAGTAGTCACTGTGTAGTGTAGTTCCATGGACTTTTTAAAAAATTTTCTGTTACCAGCTATACAGTCTAGCATTTCCCCTTTTAATCACATTCAGAAATGTATTTCAGTGGTGTTAATTGCATTCACAATGTTGTGCTACCATCAACACCATTCATTACCAAAACCTTTCCATCATTCCAAATAGGAACCCTTAAACTTTGTATATTCTAGCTTTATAATCACAATGACCTTTTGTTTTGTCTCAAGGTAGTTGGAAAACCTATAGCGAGTAGACTGTGTTCACACACACTAATATTTTCTAGTGTGGCCTTTTTCTTCATCTATTTCCAAGGCTTGATTTCCCAGCACAAAATCTTTTTTTTTTTTTAACCTATTAAGTTACTTCATTCATTGCAGAGAGGGTAGACCTACATTTCCTTTTTTAACTTTATTCCATTAAACATGGATTTAGAACTTTCAGCATCTTAAAGGTTTAATAAATATAATATTAATTTATTTAATTGATACTCCATAAATGTAGGGAGATTACATTTAAGCTAAATAAAATTGAAACCATTATATTTTATTCCAGAAATGTTCTTTTTGCTTCTTTTATAGGAGGTTTAATGGATTTTTCTTGAATAAAATTCTAAACCTGTGAATAATCATAAAAGCATACTGAATGCTAGGTTTTGTAATATATTACAATTGCTTAATTTTTTAAAATTACAATTTAGGAAAGATCATTCCATACATTTCAAGGAATTTTCCTTTACTTATTGATATTTGATAATAGGGATATAACCACTCATATTTTAGGCAGCACTAAATCTTTTTCCTTTTTTGCTTGGGCCCTTTTTATTTTCTTTCTTTCTTTTTTTAATGTTACATTAAAAAAATATGAGGTTCTCATATACCCCCAACCCCGTCACCCAACTCCTCCCCCAATAACAAAAACCTCCTCCAACATCATGAGACATTCACTGCACTTCGTAGATACATCTCTGAGTACTGCTGCACCTCATGGCCAATGGTCCACACCATAGCACACACTCTCCCACAGTCCACTCTGTGGGCTATGGGAGGACATACAATATCTGGTAAATGTCCCCGCAGCACCACTCAGGACAACTCCAAGTCCCAAAAATGTCCCCACATCACATCTCTTCTTCACACTCCCTACCACCAGCAGCCACCATAGCCACTTTCTCCACACCAATGCCACATTTTTTTGATTACTAACCACAATAGTTCATGAATAGATTATCAGTAAGTCCACTCTAATCCATACTCTAATCCTCCATCCTGTGGACCTGGAATAGTTGTGTCCACTCCATATCTATATCAAGAGAGGGCTTAGATTCCACATGGATGTTGCTTGCAATTCTCCTGCTTTCAGGTGAAGGCACTCTTGGCTCCATGGTGTGGTGGTTGACCTTCTTTACCTCCATATTAGCTGAGGGGGGATAAGTCCAATAAATCAGAGTGTAGGAGTTGCAAGTCTATTGAGGCTCAGGGCCTGGCTATCACATGGTCAGTCCAAAGATTCAAGTCCCCTGGGTATACATTAAACCCCAGCACCAACTACAGATCCAGTAAAAGTAACAGGAGAGGTTTGTGAACAAAGATCATATCTGAATCCAGCTCCATCATACAGAAACACAAACTGCAAAGTAGGGCCAACTGACATGGGACTGAACTCCATCTGCCATGACCATAGAAACTGTGGGTCTCTGGCCCTCAGAAGAACCAATATCTGAGGTTGTATCTACTTTATCTGTCTTTAGGACTCTGCTGAGGTGTGCATAAGGGTGACCCCTCTGATAACCTCCTGGCTCTTTTTGGAGACTCATAGCCATATAAACTCATTTGTCCTTTCCATTTCCCCCTTTTATTCAGGTCAAAAAGCATTTTTAACTCCGGGTATTATATGTAGACTGAGATGTTCTGCTGGTCTGAGTTGACCCTTTTATTCAAGGTCATTTTCTAGTTACATCATCAGCTGGTACTTGGTAGTAATCCCTCAACACCAGAGAGGCTCATTCCCGGGAGTCATGCTGGGGGGAATGCAACGCATTTACATGCTGAGTTTGGCGTTGAGACTGGCCACATTTGAGCAACACGGAGGCTCTCAGGAGGTAACTCTTAGGCACCCTGCAGCTCTAGGCCTTGTTCTTATTTCAGGTGCACAGGTTCACAAGCATAGTCATTAGTCAAGGTCTCATTGTTGGATCTTCCTTTTTTGGTCTTTGCCATTGCATTTGGGGGGTTGTTGCTGTTCCTTTAGGGAATGTGATACAGCTCCCCTGGCTAGGAACTCAGCACTCCCTCAGTTGTTTTTAATTGTAACCACTATGAAAATATCCATTTTTATGTACCCTGGATATATACCCAGAGAACTCCCTGCCAGCCATGTGTCCCCTGTTAATAACACCCCACACCAGTATTCCTCCCCTGCCATTGTTGAACCTCTCTGTGCTCCAAAACTTCTTCAAAAATGAAGCCTAATATATTGCCAGGTTCCATTAATAGTAAAATGGAATATAGTGATGAGTTTAAAGGTTAGATATAGAATACATATTAATTTTTAGAAAAATTAAGGTAAAAATAAATTGGGGTATCAAAAAATTAAAAGATGTAAAAGCTTTGTTTTTAATATTTTGCCTTCCATCACTGCAATAAATGTGCAAATTGGCAAGGCAACTTCTTCCATCTTTTCCTCAGTGTCTATATCCTTTGACCTTTTTTCCCTAATTATTAAGCTTGTCTTCACAAAAGTTTTAGATCACAGTAATTCATTGAGGTCATTTAGTATTTGTCCTTCAATGCCTGCGTTGCTTTGCTCAAAATAAGGTTCTCAAGATTCAACCATGTTATCACATGTGTTTTAGTGTATTTGTTCTTAAAGTCGAGTAGTATTCCATTGTATGTATATACCACATTTTATTTATCCATTCATCTGTTGATGGACATTTGGGTGATTCCAACTTTTGGCAATAGTGAATAATGCTGCTATGAACATTGGTGTGCATATATCAGTTTGTGTCCTTGTTTTCCATTCGACTGGGTATATACCCAGCAGTGGAATTGCTGGATCATGTGGCAGATCTATAGCTCGTTTTTGGAGAAACTGCCAAACTGTCCTCCAGAAGGGCTGGATTCTTCTGCATTCCCACCAGCAGTGGATGAGTGTTCCCATTCCTCCACATCCTCTCCAGCATTTGTAGTCTTCTGTTTTTTTCATAGCTGGCAATCTTGTGGGAGTAAGATGGTATCTCATTGTAGTTTTGATTTGCATTTCCCTAATAGCTGGAGATCTGGAGCATTTTTTCGTGTGCTTTTTGGTCATTTGTATTTCTTCCTTGGAGAAGTGTCTGTTTAAATCTTTTCCCCATTTTTAAAATGGGTTGTTTGTCTTTTTATTTTTGAGATATAGGAGTTCTTTATATATGCAGGTTATAAGTCTCCTATCAGATATATGGTTATGAAATATTTTCTCCCATTGTGTTGGCTCTCTTTTCACTTTCTTGACAAGCTCCTTTGAGGTACAGAAGGCTTTAATTTTGAGGAAGTCCCTTTTATCTATTTGTTCTTTTGCTGCTTGTGCTTTTGGTGTGAAGTTCATGAAGTGATTTCCTATTACAAGGTCCTGTGGCTGCTTCCCTACACTGCTTTACAAAGTCTTTATGGTCTTGATGCTTATATTTAGGTCTTTGATCCATCTTGAGTTGATTTTTTTATAAGGTGTGAGTTGGTAATCCTCTTAAATTCTTTTACATATGGATATCCAGTTCTCCAGGCACCAATTGTTGAATAGGCCATTCTCTCCCAGTTGAGAGGATTTGGTGGCTTTATCAAATATTATATGACTATATATATGAGGATCTCTATCAGAACTCATAATTTGGTTCCATTGGTCTTTGCGTCTCTCCTTGTGCCAATACCATGCTGTTTTCACTATTGTAGCTTTGTAGTATGTTTTGAAGTCAGGTACTGTTATTTCTCCTATTTCATTTTTCTTTTTCAATATGTCTTTGGCTATTCAGGGCCTCTTTCCTTGCCAAATAAATTTCATAGTTAGTCTCTCTAGTTCCTTAAAGAATGATGTGTTGATTTTTATTGGGATTGCATTGAATTTGTACATCAGTTTTGTTAAGATAGACATCTAATATTTAGTCTTCCTATCCATGAACAGGGAATATTCTTCCATTTCTTTAGGTCTTCTTTGATTTCCTTGAACAGTGTTGTGTAGTTCTCTGTGTATAAGTCTTTTACCTCTTTAGTTAAATTTATTCCTGGGTATTTAATTTATTTATTTACTATTGTGAATGGTATTTGGTTCTTGATTTCATCAAAAGATTGCTCATTATTGGTGTACAGAAATGCAACTGATTTTTGTACATTTATCTTGTAACCTGTGACTTTACTGAACTTATTTATGAGTTAGAAGCTTTCTTGTAGACTTCTCAGGGTTTTCTATGTATAGGATCATGTCATCTGCAAATAATGAAATTTTGACTTCTTCCTTCCCAATTTGAATGCCTTTTATGTCTGGTTCTTGCCTCAGTGCTCGACCAAGTACTTCTAAGACAATGTTAAATAAGAGAGGTGACAGTGGGCATCCTTGTCTTGTTCCTGATCTTACAGGGAAAGATTTTAGGACGTCACCATTGTAAACAATGTTGGCTGTGGGTTTTTCATATATACTCTTTATCATGTTCAGAAAATTTCCTTGTATTCCAAACATTTGCAGTGTTTTTATCAAGAAGTTTGCTGTATTTTGTCAAATGCTTTTTCTGCATGAGTAGATATAATCATGTGACTTTTTCCTCCAATCTGTTTATATGGTGTAGTACATTGATTGATTTTCTTATGTTGAACCATCCTTGCATAACCAGAATGAATCCCATTGGTCATGGTGTATAATTCATTTAATGTGTTGTTGGATATGGTTAGCAAGTATTCTGTTGAGCATTTTGGTGTCATTAGAGAAATTGGTCTGTAATTTCCCTTTCTTGTGATGCCTTTGTTTGACTTGTTACCAGGGTAATGTTGGCATCATAGAATGAGTTAGGCAATATTTCTTCTCTTTCAATTTTTTGGAAGAGTTTCAGCAAGAGTGGCATTAGTTCTTTCCAGAATGTTTTGTAGAATTCACCAGTGAAGCCGTCTGGCCCAGGGCTCTTCTTAGTTGGGAGGTTTTTAATGACTGATTCTATCTCTTTCTTTGTGATGGTTTGTTGAGATCATCAATTTCTTCTTTCATCAATACAGGCTGCTTATGTGTTTCTAGGAATTTGTCCATTTCCTCTGAATTGTCATTTTTGTTGGAATATAGTTTTTCAAAGTATCCTCTCATGATCGTCTTTATTTCTGTGGGATCTTATTTTGTGTATTTTCATCTTCTCTCTTTTTTTGTTAGTCTAGCTAAGGTTTTGTCAATTTTATTAATCTTCTCAAAGAACCAGCTCTTGGTTTTGTTTATCTTTTCAAGTGCTTCCTTATTTTCTATTTCGTTTAGTTCTGCTCTTATCTTTGTTCTTTCTTTCTTTCTTTCTTCTTACTGTGGGGTTGCTTTTTTATTTCCTTTTTTACTAATTTCTCCAAATGTGCAGTTAGTTCTTCAATTTTTGCTCTTTCTTCTTTTTTGATGTATGAATTTGTTGCTATAAATTTCCCTCTCAGTACTGCTTTTGCTGCATCCCATTAGTTTTGGTAGGTTGTGTTATCATTTTCATTAGTTTCAAGGTAGTTATTAATTTCTTTTGAAATTTCCTCCTTCACCAACTGTTTTTCTAAGAGTGTGCTGTTTAATGTCCATATCTTGGTGTGAAATCTGGGTCTGGTCCTCGTAGATTTCCAGCTTCACTCCCCTGTGACCAGAGAAATTATTTTTTATGATTTTGATCTTTCTGAATTCCTTGAGCCTTTCTTTGTGGCCTAGCATATGGTCTATCTTGGACAATAATCCACGTGCACTTGAGAAAAATGTATACCCTGCTGTATTCAGGTGTAATGATCTGTATATGTCTATTAAGTCCTGCTCCTCTAATATGCTGTTCAGAGTTTTTGTTTATTGATTCTCTTTTGGGATGTTCTGTCCAAAGTTGATAGTGGTGTATTAAAGTCCACCAGTATAATTATAGAGGCATCTATTATTTCACTTAGCTTTTCCAATGTTTGCCTCATGTATTTGGAGGCTCCCTTGTTAGGAGCATAAATATATATGATTGTTCATCCTTCTTGAAAGATTATCCCTTTCACTAATATGTAGTGTCCATCTTTGTCTCTCACAATTGTTTTGCATTTAAAGTCTATTTTGTCTGATATTAATATAGCTACTCCTGACTTTTTTTGGTTATTGTTTGCTTGTAAGATTGTTTTCCAGCCATTCACTTTCAACCTCCTTGAATCCCGGGGTCTATCTAAGATGTGTTTCTTGTAGACAGCATATAGATGGGTCATATTTCCTTATCCAATCTTCCAGTCTGAATCTTTTTACAGGTGAATTTAATCCACTGACATTCAGTGTTATTACTTTCAAAGAATTATTTATGTTAGCCATATTTTCTTTGGACTTGTGTTTGTCTAAAATTTTTTTCTTCTCTTTTTGTCTTTTTTGTTGCTTGTACACTCTCCTCCAACTCTGCCTCTCCTGTTTTTTTCTTTGTTCCTGCAGAACTCCCTTTAGTATTTCTTGAAGGGCAGGGTTCTTGTTGGCATACTCTTTTAATTTCGGTTTATCTGTGAATATTTTGAACTCTCCATCATTTTTGAATGCTAGTTTAGCTGGGTAGAGTATTCTTGGTTGGAAATTTTTTTGTTTTATTATCTTGACTATATCATACCACTGCCTTCTTACCTCCATGGTTTCAAATGAGAAATCAGCACTTAATCTTATGGAGCCTCCCTTGTATGTGATGGTTTTCTTTTCTCTTGCTGCTTTTAGAATTTTCTCTGTCTTGAGCATTGGATAATTTGACAAGTATATGTCTTGGGGTGGGTCTGCTGGGATTTATGGTGTTTGGGGTGCATTGTACCTCCTGACGTGTACATCCATCTCCCTCAGTAGATTTGGGAAGTTTTCAGTCATTATTTCCTCCAACACCCCTTCTGTCCTCTTTCCCTTCTCTTCTCCTTCTGGGATGTCTATAATACGTATGTTTGTGCATTTTGCATTGTCATTCAGGTCCCTAATTCCCAGCTGCGTTTTTTTCTACCTTTTTATTGATCAGTTCTACTCTCTGATTTCAGATGTACTGTCTTCCACATCACTAATTCTGTCCTCTGCCTCTTCTAATCTGGTGCTCTTTGCTGAGAGGCTAGTTTTGATTTCTTGAACTGTGGTGTTCATCACCATCATATCTGTTATCTTTTTGTGTGACTGCTATTTCTTCTGTATTCTCTCCAAGTGTTTTCTTCATATTGTTAATCTCTTCCTTTACTTCATTAAGTTGGTCTCTAATATATATGTTTTGAGAGCTCCTCTTCCTGGTTTTTAGTTTGTTCATTGGATTCAGCCACGTTTTCCTGATTATTGGTTTGGTTTGTAGTTTTTTGTTGCTGTCTGGTCATCATTTTATCTTGACAGGTTTAATCAGTTCCTTAGCTTCTTTGTCTAGTCTTGGGGATTAATTAGTTGTTGTTCATGTGTAAGTGTCTTCTCTTCATCACTTTGTTCTTCTTACTCTATTTTCTTGTTGCTGGCTAAGTTCACTTTGAAGGAAAATTTAGGGCCAGGGAAAGCAAAATGAGTAAGAAAAGAAAATGTATAAAGTAGTATTGGTAATAAATGTTAACAGAGAAACAATGTGAGATCTAGGAGAATGGATATTAGACTCATGTAAGTTGTGTAGAGTCATAGCAGTAAGTAGAGTACCTATAATGAGACAGTCAACTGAATATGGGGAGGAATATAGTATGAATTAAAAGGCCAGTATTTTCATGAGAGAGGGAAAGAGAAAAGAAAGACAATAATATCAAGAGTGGATAAAAGAAAACAGAACAAAGATATGAGAAATTTAAAAATCAGACAATTTGGGGGCCAAAGAAAGGGAAGTGGAATGCAAGAGAAACAGTAGATGATGGAGGATAGAAAGATGTAGAGGAAAGGGAGAGTGTAGGTGGCCAAAATTAATACACACAGAAAAGAGGAAATGGAGGATGAGGAAAAACAGCAAATGTGAAGTGCTCCCTGCAGCACCTATTAAATAAAGAAAATAAAATAAAAAAGAAGAAAAAGAGAGAAAAAAAGAGAAAAAAGGGGGGAACATAAAAGGGGATGAAACAAGCAAGATAAACAGAAAAAAAAAACTAAATAAATGAAAAAGAACCTTGTGGGATAAAATAGGAGATAAGACCAGGAGACAATGCAACAGTAGCAACCATGATAAAAAAAAAAAAGAATCAAAGTTTCAAGCTAGGAATCCTCTTTGCAGTTAAATAAAATGCTTAGGGATCTTACATTCCCTCTTTCTCCCATCCTCACTTCTGTCTCTCCCAGGTCAGCTGGAAAGCTGCCTGAGAGGTCCGGTAGGAGATTTAAGTGGGTTCTTGTTGAACCAACTCAACACTGAAGACAGTGACTCTTTATTTCCAGCATGAGAGCACTTACACCTCACCAGCAACCCCAAATATGGGATAGCATGTCCTACAGTCTCTTCCCCTTAGGTGTGCTAGGGGAGGTCTAATTGATTTTCTGATCCACCTCCTCCCAGACCAAGTTTCCTATTCTAGGACATTTAGGTAAATTGGGCTTTCTCAGCAGATTCACCTCTGCTTTCTTCCCAGACTCTCCCCAAGTCAGCTGGTACACTCCTCAAAGCTCAAAGAAAAAAAAAAAAACGTGGAGTGCTAGGGTAATCAAGGACCTCAGATGGGCCTCAGGGTGCTGGATTTGGGGATGGGAAATCCAGGATATTGCAGACTCAAGGTATGTGAGTCTGTGGAGTGTGGGCTACCAGGTTTTAGGGTATACAGACCTGGGAACCATGCATCCAGTAAACATGGGGTTTGGGAATGCTGTAGCACAACAAAGATTTCAGGGATCCCTGTGGCTGGGCTGCCAGCCTTAGGGGGAGGGGTCCCACCCACAACTTCTGAGCTTTGTGTCAGAAACCCAAAATTCCACCTCTCACAAGAATCTGTCACTGTCTCACCAAATTGGCATCCAGTCACCTCCTGCCCTGCAAGCCCCTGAAACAGCCTGCTCAGGGTCTGGGAACACCTCAGCACAACAAAGTTTTCAGGGATTACCACATCTGGGCTGCCAGCCCTAGGGGGAAGAGTCCCACCCACAACTTCTGACCTCTATGTCAGAGACCCAAAATTCTACCTCTTGCAAGAATCTCTTCTGTCACTGTCTCACCAAATCAATGTCCAGACACATCCTGCCCTGCAAGCCCCCAAAACAGCCTGGTCCAGCAGAACTCTGATCGTACTCACCTGCTTCTTTGCAGGAGAGATTAAGAGATGCACTCACTCAGACACCATCTTGCCCCTAGCACTAAATCTTTATTGTCATTGATTTGTCATAAAATCCCTGAGGTTAATACATGATATGACTTCATCTTTCAGAAGTGAAAGGTCAAAGTAAGAGTAATTCAGGGGACCAATGAGAGTGCCTCCTCTGGATTTATTCTGATAGGTTTTTCAGACAAGTCTCAGTTAGAGCTGGTTCTCTTTGGAATAATCTTGTTCCTTTACCTCATGACCTTTCTAGGCAACACTGCCTATCATCTTGGTGTCCATCTTGGACTCTAAACTCCACACTCCTATGTATTTTTTTCCTCTCCCATTTCTCCTTCCTGGACCTCTGCTTCCTCAGCAGTATCATTCCCCAGCTTCTAGTCAACCTCAAGTGTTCAGATAAGTCCATCACATATGTAGACTGCATGATTCAACTCTATGTCTCCCTTGTAATGGGCTACACTGAGTGTATCCACTTGGTTGTGATGACCTATGATCACTATGTTGCTGTTTGCCATCCTTTACATTATATTTTTTCATGCATCTTTGGCTCCGCCATGTCTTGGCCTCTATGGAATGGCTCAGTGGGGTGGCCACTACATTGATTCAGTCCACACTCTCCCTTCAGCTGCCCTTCTGTGGTCACTGCCAGGTGGATCATTTCTTCTGTGAGGTCCCTGTACTCATCAGGTTGGCATGTGTGGACACCACCTTCAACCAGGCTGAGCTCTTTGTGGCTAGTGTATTATTCCTGGTGGTGCCTTTGTCACTCATCCTAATCTCCTATGGGTACATTGCTCAAGCAATTTTGAAGATCAAGTCAGCCATTGGAAGACATAAAGCATTTGGGACCTGCTCTTCCCACCTGATGGTAGTCATCTTCTATGGAACCATCATTTTTATGTATTTGCAGTCAGCCAAAAGTAGATCCAAGGACCAAGGAAAGTTTGCTTCCCTCTTCTACATCATGGTGATCCCCATGCTTAACTCACTCATCTATACCCTGAGGAACAAGAAGTAAAGGCAGCACTGAAAAAAAAATTTTGGAAACTCTATGACTGAGTGGGACATGATTATCAAGAAACATTTAGGAGAGACTTACTAAGGGTGAATCACTTAATGAAGGGTAACTAAATAACTAATTTTGTTATGTTCATGACCCTGTCAATGGGATTCAGTAGAAGAGAATAAATTAGAGCTTGAATTTCAGAATCTGAACAATCTGAGTTTGAGTGCCCATTTCACCACAGAAGAGCTGTGGGACTTGGCCAATTTGCACAACTACCATTACATTATTTCTAAACTGGGCTGTATACTAGGACCTGAAATGCAATAGACCCAATTAAAACAGATCACTGTTCTAAGGATTTTATTGTTTTTAAAGTTAGTTTTTATAATATTTATTCTCTTTAATAGCCACAGTCATATTTTTAGATGGCTATAAACTACTGAATTATTATAAAGTTTTTACAATTTTTCTTTTACAAAAATTAAAATACTTTGACCAGTTGCTCAGAACAGAAAGAGAAAACACTAAACTTCAGTGATATTCTTTTATCAACTCTAAGTATGGGTTCCTAAGCCCCTTAAGTCCCATTTGTAGGCTCTCTGAATTCACCTCTAGTGCTGCACCCCACACCCAGTCCTGTATTATAAGTTTCTGATTTTTTGTATTTCTTCCCTTACTAGTTTTTTTAAAAATCCCCCCTTGTGGCTTTTTGCTTGCCATCTGCTCTCTGTGTCTATTCTCTGTGCATTCTTTTGTGTCTGTATTTTTTTACTTTTTATTTATCTCCCCGCCCTTGTGGCTTGCTTGCTGTCTGCTCGCTGTGTCCATTTGCTGCATGCTCTTCTGCCTTTTTTTTTTTTTGCTTGTCTCCCTTTTTTGTTGTTGTTGCATCACCTTGCTGAGGTGATTGTCCATGGTGCTTGTGGGCTCTCCGCAGCATGTGGGTGAGCCTGTCTTCACAATGAGGCTCTGGGATGTGAACCCAGGGCCTCCCATATTGTAGATGGGAGTCCAACTGATTAAGTCTTAGCCACTTCCCCCCTCACTAGGTTTTTGAGAACAGCAAGTACATTATGATTTAATCACAATTTAAAATAAAACCTTTGCATATGACTTTACAATGCCTCCCAGCTTTCTCTTTAAGCTCAAATGTCTAATCTTCAAAACCTCATATTAAATTATGTATTTCTCTCTAACAGCCTGTTTTATTCCATTAAAAATTTATTGAAGTATGTTATACTTACACGAACAATCAGAAACAGTAAGTATATAGTAAAAGTTGTGAACTTAGAAAACAAACATGCATAACATCATACAGTTCCCATACATCACCACAACCAATACCTTGCATTTTTGTGAAACACTTGTAACAAATTATGAAAGAGCATCATAGTATATTACTATTAATATATTACTACTAATTATAGCATATATCTTACATTTGGTGTATTTTTCCCCAAACTCACCATATTATTATATTAAAGTTTACAATCAATGACATTTGATATAATCACAGAGTTGTGCATTTATCATTTTAATCAATATTAGAGCATTTTCCTTTTCAAGACTTGAAAAAAGAAAAAAATTAACAAAAAACAAACCACTATAATGCTCATATGTTAGTGCTATAAATTATAAATCCTAAAATGTTCTTTGACATTTTTCATTCATTTCTAAACATTTAAAAACACATTTTTACCAATTCTGCAAAGATTAAATTTCAGCTTTTCATTCTGTAACTAGGTTCTATTTTCTGGTGACATATTCTTGCTATTATTAACTCCATGATTTTTCTCATTTTATTTATTAATAGTTCATAATAGTGAAATCATGCAATATTTGTCCTTTTGTGCCTGGCTTGCTTCATTCAACATAAAGTTCTATAGGCTTATCCATGTTGTCATATGCTCCACAACTTCATTATTTCTTACTGCTGAATAAAATTCCATGTGATGGAATCCTGGGTTGATTCCATCTTTTGGCAATTGTGAATAATGTCACTATGAACATAGGTGTGTGGATGTCTGTCCATATCACTGCTCTAAGTTCTTCTGGGTTATATACCTAGTAGTGGTCTTGCAGATTCACATGGTAGATCTATATCTAACTTTCTTACGAACCACTAAACAGACTCACAGTGGGGATTCTACATTCCCACCAACAGTGAATAAGCATTCCTGCCCCTCCACATCCTCTCCAACACCTTCAGTTTTCTGTTTTGTTAATAATGGCCATTCTAGTAGGTGTGAAATTAAATCTCACTGTAGATTTGATTTGCATTTCCCTAATAGCCAGTGATGTTGAACATTTTTTTTCATGTGTTTCTTCACCACTTGTAATTCTTTTTTAAGAAAAATACCTATTCAAGTTTTTTGGCCAATTTTTAATCAGGTCATTTGAATTTTTATTGTTGAGTTGCAGGATCTCTTTATATATAATGAATATTAGACCCTTGTCAGATGTATGATTACCAAATATTTTCTTCCATTGTGTAGGCTGCCTTTTTACCATCTTCACACAGTCCTTTTTGCTGGAGAAGTGTTTAATTTTTAGGAGGTTCTATTTATCTATGTTCTCCTTAGTTGCTTAAGCTTTGGGTATAAGGTTTTGGAGACTGCCACCTACTGCAAGGGCTTGTAAATATTTCTCTACATTATCTTCTAGGAGTTTTATAGTCTTGGCTTTTATATTTAGGTCTTTGATCAATTTCGAGTTGATTCTTGTATAGGGGGTGATATAGGGCTCATGTTTCATTCTTTTTGTATGGATATCGAGTTGTCCCAGCACCATTTGTTGAAGAGACTGTTCTGGCCCAGAAAAGTGGATTTGGTAGGCTTATCAAAAACCATTTGACCTTAAAGGTGAGGGTCTATTTCTGAACTCTCATTTTCATTCTATTGATCAATGTATCTATCTTTATGCCAATACTCTGCTGTTTTTTTTAAGATTTATTTTATTTATTTCTCTCCCCTTCCCCCCCCCCGTTGTCTGTTCTCTGTGTCCATTTGCTGCATGTTCTTATTTGTCTGCTTCTGTTGTTGTCAGCAGCACAGGAATCTGTGTTTCTTTTTGTTGTGTCATCTTGCTGTGTCAGCCCTCTGTGTGTGTGGTGCCATTCCTGGGCAGGCTGAACTTTCTTTTGCACTGGGTGGCTCTCCTTACAGGGTGCACTCCTTGCACGTGGGGCTCCCCTACACAGGGGCCACCCCTGTGTGGCAGGGCACTCTTTGCGTGCATCAGCACTGCACATGGGCCAGCTCCACACCAGTCAAGGAGGCCCGGGATTTGAACCTCAGACCTCCCATGTGGTAGATGGATGTCGTAACCACTGGGCCAAGTCAGCTTCCTTTACCCTGCTGTTTTGACCACTGTAGCTATATACTACTCTTCAGTATTGGGAGGCATGCATCTTATTTTGTTTTTCTTTTTTAGGATGTTTTTTATTATTAAGGAACACTTTCCCTTACAAATAAACTTGGTAATTGACTTTTTTTATATCTGTTAATTAGGCTGTTAGAATTTTGATTGGTATAGTGTTGAATATATAAATGGGTTTGAGTAAAATTGACATCTTCATGATGTTTGGTCTTCCAATGCATGAACACAAAATGTCCTTCCATTTGTTTAGGTCTTCTTTGATTATTTTTAGCAGTGTTTTGTAGTTTTTGGAATAAAGGTCCTTTACATTCTTGATTAAATTAATTTCTACATATTTGAATTTTTTGTTGCTATTATAAATAGAATTTTTTCTTTATTTCCTCCTCGATTTGCTCATTACTAGTACTTAGAAACACCACCTTTTTTTGGCATAGTGATTTAGTTTCCTGCCACTTTGCTGAACTCATTTATTAGCTTAAAAGCTTTGTTGTAGATATGTCAGAATTTTCTAAATATAAGATCATGTCATCTGTAATAGAGTTTTATAAGTATTTTTTTATTTTTTAAAAGATACTTAGATTACACAAAATGTTACACACAAAAATATAAGGGACTCCCAAAATTTCCCCATCCCCACAGTGTCCACTCTTCTCCACATTAACAAATTCTTTCTTTGGAGTGGAACATTCATTGCAATTGATGAGCACATCTGAAGAACTGACAAAACATGGATTATAGTTAACACTGTACTTTACACTCTTTCCCACTCAACTCTGTAGGTTATGACAGGATATATAATGGCCTGTATCTTTCATAGCAATGTTACTCAGGACAATTCTAAGTCCTGAAAATGCACCTCTTTTTCCCTCTCCCAACCTTCAGCACCTCCAGTGTCTCCACGTCAATGAAATAATTTCTTCCATTACTAGAATCACAATAAGCCTATAGTAGAATACCAGCAAGTCCACTCTAGTCCTTTCTTTATTCACCAATCCTGAGGATTCTGGGATGGTGATACAACTCCACATCTAATTGAGAAGGGACCTTGATCCCATATGGCTGATGGATGGGACTCTTGCTTGCAGTTGAAGACACTCTCAGTTACTTGCTATGGTGGCTGTCCATCCTCACCTCTTTGTCAGTTGTCCAGGGTGAGTCCAATGAACTAGAAAGTAGGTATTGCATCTCCACTGAGGCTCAGGGCCCAGCCGGCACATGGAAAGCCCAGAGATTCAAATCTCTTGGATGTACGCCTACCAATGTCAGCACCAACTATAGGTACAAATAGAAGGGACAGAGGAGGCATGTGTAGAGAAGTCACATCTAAGTCCAACTCTGTCACACTAGGTTGCACAAACTCCAAAGTAGGGCCCATTGGAGAGACACCAAACTCTGAAATCTACCTGCCATGACTCTAGGACCTGGGTGTCTCCAGAGCCCTCAGGAGCCCCACTATTTGGGGTAGAATATACTTTGGTAGTCTATGAGATTCGGCTGAGGCATACATGAGCATTACCTCTGGGATGACCTCCCAACTAATTTTGAAGACTCTTAGCCATATAAACTCATTTGTCTTTTCATTTCCCCCCTTTTATTCAAGGTCTTTTTCAAGTTGCATCACCAGCCAGTGCTTGGTAATAAACTCTCAGTGGCAGAGAAGCTTATCCCTGGGAGTCACATATGGTAATATATTTATGTGCTGAGTTTGGCTTACAGAGAGGCCACATCTGAGTGACATGGAGGATCTCAGGGGGTAACTCTTAGGCACCCTACAACACTAGGCTAAGTTTCAATTTCAAGAGCAAAGGCTTATAAGCATAGTCATCAATATCAGGGGTCCATCAATGGACTATCCTTCTCTAGTCATTGCCTCCATACTTGGGGAATGTTGATATTCCATTAGAGAATGTGGCAGAGCTTCCCAGGATGGGAATTCAATATTCTTTCAGTTATTGCATGAATCTCCACTCACTGTGACAATGCCCCATGAACATTCCAGCACATGTATATACCTCACATGTATGTCCAGGTGAACTTCCTCCCATGTATCCCACATCATTGACACCCCACACCAATGATGCGCCTCCACCACAGTTGTAACCCTTCTGTGATACAAAACTTCTTCAAAATGAAGCCAATAATATCACCAAATGTAATTAATAGGAAAATGAAATAATAATAATGGGTTTAAACACAAGAAATAAAATATATAAACAGAAAAACAAAAACTAAAATAAAGTTTAAAAATTGGGGTATTCAAATAAAAAATATTTTTTAAAAATGAATACTTTTTTTGACATTTTGCCTTTCATCACTGTAATATCTGTTGTCCTGTATGTACAGTGGAATTTTCTTTCATTTCTTCCTCAATGTCTTACTTTTTTCATTTTCTCTTCAAATAACTTTTAGGTCACAGTAAAGTCACAAACAGAATATAGAGGATTCCCATATACCCCAAATCCTCCCCATTTCCCCCCTTCCCTAGTAATAGCCTTTTTACATATGGATGGTACATTTGTTACAACTGATGTAGAAATATTGAAACATAGCTACTAACCATGGTCAATGGTTTACATTATGGTTTACACTTTAGACCACACATTTTTATAAATTTTTTATGAAATTTAACATGGCCTATATCCATCATTGCAAGATAATGCAGAACACTTCCATTGTCCCCTAAATATCCCCCTTCCATATATTCTATTCTTCCCTCCCCCTCCCCATGGGGTCCACTGCAACCACCAGACTTCACTCCTTGAAGGACAAGATTCATAGATACTTGCAACAATGCTGAGGGCTTGACACACTAGTCTGTCTTTCCCTATAAGAAACTGTGTGTGCTCTCAAGAGGCACCCTCCCCTTATTTTGAGAACTTATTGGGCCTCCCCAGGATGGGAGTCTATTTCCCACTCATTATGTGGTTCTTTCCCCAATGATACAACACACTAGGATGAAATGATCATTTGCCCTTTCTCTAGAAGACTGTCCCAGGTGCACCCTGTCCCAAATGACCCCCATTCAACACCCTAAACTAGTAACCCTTTTCATATTGCCAAAAGAGCTTTCTCAACATTGTAATTTCAGCCACATACCTACCAATCCCCAGTGTTTACCTCCTCCCTCCCTCAACAATCCCTTCAGTTCAATGGAGCATCCAACAATCCTCCCCACCCTGTCAAGCTTGCACTGCCCAACCCAATAGTAGTAACCCTGTACCCCTGCCATATTCCTTCACTGCACAACTACTCATTTCCACCTTTTCATAGATTTCACATATATGGGCATTAGCTAACAAACTTCTCCCTATTTCATGTAACCTTATTTTTCAGACCCTTGCTCTCTGTCATCTTGATTTGCTAAATTCATATCAGAGAGGTCATGTAATATTTGTCCTTCAAGACTTGACTTGCTTCATGCAATGTAATGTCCTCAAGATTCATCAGTTTTCCCATGCGTTAGTACTGTATTCTTTCTTATGGCTGAGTAATATCCCATTGTATGTATATACCACATTTTATTTATCCATTCATCTCTTGATGGGCATTTGAGCTGATTCCAACTTTTGGTAACAGTGAATAATGCTGCTGTGAACATTGGTGTGCATATAACTGTTTCTGTCCTTACCACCAATTCTTTTGGTTATATATCCAGAAGTGGAGTTGCTAGGTCATATAGAAGATCTATAGTTTCTTTGAGGAATTGCCAAAGTATCTTTCACAATGGCTGGGCCATTCTACATTCCCACCAGCAATTGATGAAGTTTCCCATTCCTCCACATTCTCTATATCATTTGTAGTCCTCTGTTTTTTAATGGCCACCAGTTCAAATTATGTAAGATGGTATCTCATTGTAGTTTTGATTTGCATTCCCTAATAGCTAGTGATGTTGAGTATCTTTTCATGTGCTTTTTAGCCATTTGTATTTCTTCTTTTGAGAAGGGTCTGTTCAAATCACTTGCCCATTTTTAAAATGAGTTATATCTTTATTTTTGAGATACAGGATTTCTTTATATGTGCTCCATATTTGGCCCCTATATGGTTACCAAATACTTTTTCCCTTCGTGTGGGCTGTCTTTTCACTTTCTTGGCATACCCCTTTGTGATGCAAAAGGTTTTAATTTTGAGGAGATCCCATTTATCTATTTTTTCTTTTACTGCTCATGCTTTGGGTGTAAAGTTTATGAAGCCATTTCCTATTACAAAATCCTGTAGATGCTTCCTAATATTATCTTCCAAGGTCTTTATGGTCTTGGCTCTTGTATTTAGATCTTTATTCCATCTTGCATTGATTTTGTATAAGGTGTGGCATGGTGGTCCTCTGTCATTCTTTGGTTATGGATATTGAGTTCCCTGCCTTCAGTTTTATTGAGTATATACCAAGAAGTGGGATTGCTGGTTTTATGGTAATTCTACTTTTAACTTTCTGTGGCATTTCCAAGCTGGTTTCCAAAAAGTCTGTGCCATTTTACAATGCTGCTAGCAATATATTAGGATTTGTATTTCTTTGTATCTTCACCAACATTTACTATTTTTTGTTTTGTTAGTGATAGCCATCTAGTGGATGTTAATTGGTATCTCACTGTGGTTCGGATCTGCATTTCTCTGATAACCAATGATTTTGAGTATCTTTTCAGGCTTTTTGTATATCTCCTTTGGAGAAATTCTACTTAAATCACTAGTGAAGACTTATTGTCCTTGACTTCACTGCATTGGGAGTTTTTTTTTCCTTAAGCAATTTTATTAAGATATATTCACATATCATATAATCCAACTAAAGTATTCATTAAATGGCTTTTCTAAAAATGAATGCATTGTGCATTCATCTCTGCACTCAATTTTAGGGCATTTTCATTACTCCAAAAAGAAAAGTCTCTTACCCTTTAGCAGTCAGCAATCCCTCTGTCCTTCCCCTGCCATTCATAACCACTAATCTAATTCCATCTCTATAAATTTATTTTTATTTACATTTCATATAAAGGAAGCCTAACAATATGTAGTACTTTGTGTTTGGTTATTTCAGTCAATTTTTTTTCCATTGATAGAAAAATATTAATATTTTACTATTCTCTACAGTCCATTGATTGCTTTAGGTGTATTTTCACCCAAATACCACCCTATTTTTTAATATCATGTGATATTAACATACATTTGTTCTGATTCAGGGAAGAATATGCTTAAATTTGTACTGTTTTTTTAATATACTTTAAAAAATTTTTTAAAGAAACGTAGATTACATAAATATTACATAAAAAATTTAGGGGACTCCCATATGTCCCAATCCCTAGCCCTCATTTCCCACATCAATAATATCCTTAATTAATGTGGTACAATTGCCACAATTGATGAACACATCTTGGAACATGCCACTAAGTGTTGATTATAATTTACATTATACTTTACACTCCCACATTTTTGTAAGTTATTTCAAGATATATGATGGCCTATACCTGTCACTGCAATGTCATTCATGACAATTCCCACGTCCCAAAAATATCCCTAAATTATACCTATTTTTCCTTCTCCCTCCCCTCAGAACCTCCAGTGGCCACTGCCTCCACGTCAATGATAAGAGTTCTTCCATTGCTAGGATCACAATAAGTCTATAATAGAATAACAGTAAGCCTCCTCTTGTCCATTGTTCATTCCCCAATTCTGAGGATTCTGGGATGGTGAGGACCACTCTGTCTCTAGTTGAAAAGAGGCTTAGATCCCATGGGGTCAATGGATGGGACTATCTTGGGTGCAGTTGCAGACTCTCTGTTCCTTGAGATGGCTGTTGTCAATTATCATCTGGTTAGTTATCCTGGGTGAGCCAATGAACTGGAGAGTAGCTTTTGCAAATCTGTTGAGATTCAGGGCCCACCTGGTACATGGACAACCCAGAGATTTGAGTCTTTAGCACTAACTACAGGTTCAAATGGAAGAGGCAAAACAGCCATGTTAGGAAAACCACCACTGAGCCCAACTCTGTCATATAGAGCATAAATTTGAAGTAGGGCCTGCTGGTAGGGTGCCAAAATCCTGAGCTGTCTGCCCTGCCTATAGTGTCCATTTGTCAAGGAAGAGAAAAGGCAACCTACTCAATGAGAAAATATTTGATAACCATATATCTGATAGGGGCCTAATATCTAGAATTTTAAAAGAAACCCTACATCTCAAAAATAAAAGAAACATACAACCCATTTTTTAAATATGGGCAAGAGATTTGAATAGACACTTCTCTAAAGAAGAAATACAAATGTCTGAAAAGTGCATGAAAACATACTGAATATCACTAGCTATTAGAGAAATACAAATCAAAACTACAAGAGATATCATCTTACACACATTAGACTGGCAACTATTTAAAAAACAGGACTACAAGATTTGGAGAGGATGTGGAGGAATAGAAACCTTTATCCATTGCTGGTGGAAATATAGAATTGTGCAGCCATTGTGCACAGTTTGATGGTTCCTGTGCTATAGAAGCTAACTATAGAGGTGCCATATGATCCAGTAATCCTTCTGCTGGGAATATACATAGAAGAATTGGAAGCAGGTCCGCAAGCAGATATATGCACACCAATTTTCATATCGGCATTATTCGCTATTGCCAAAAGTTGGAAACAATCCAAATGTCCATCAAGAGATGAATGGGGGGGGCAAGATTGCATCTGAGTGATAATCTCTCCTGCAAAGAAGAGGCTGAGTAGAGTTGGAGTCCTGCTGGACTAGGCTATCTCAGGTGCTTGCAGGGCAGGAGGTGTCTGGACATCAACTTAGTGGGATGGTGACAGAGGAGATTCTTGCAAGAGGTAGAATTTTGGGTCTCTTTCATGGAGGTTGGGGTTGTGGGTGGGACCCTTCCCCCTGGGTCTGGTGGCCCGGCACTGGGGATTCCTGAAGGCTTTGCTATGCTGGGGAGTTTCCAAGCCCTGAGTGGGCTGTTTCAGGGGCTTGCAGTGTGGGAGGGGTCTGGAAGTTGATTTGGTGAGACAGTGATGGAGGAGATTCTTGTGAGAGGTGGAATTTTGCGTTTCTGACATGAAGGTCAGAGGTTGTGGGTAGGACCCCTCCCCCTAGGGCTGGCACCCAGCTGTGGGGATCCCTGAAGGCTGTGTTATGCTGTGGTGCTCCTAGGCATGCTGTTAACTGGATACAGGGCTCCCAGGTCTGTGTCCCCTAAACCCTGGTGGACCACACTTCAGAGACTCACACACCTTGGGTCTGCAATATCACAGACTTCCCATTCCTGAATATACCAAACCCTGAGGTCTATCTGAGGTCCTTGATTAACCTAGCCCTTGGAGTTTGTTTTTTTTTTTCTCTCTCTCTCCCTGAACTTGGAGGAGTATACCAGCTGTCTTGGGGAGAGTCTAGGAAGAAAGGACAGGTGAATCTGCTGAGAAAGCCCAATTTACCTAAACATCCAGGAATAGGAAACTTGGTCTGGGAGAAGGTGGAGGCAGAAAATCAATTAGACCTCTCCTAGCACATCTAATGACGAGGAACTGTAGGAGATGCTATCCAAGCTTCCAGTAGCGTATTTGGGGTTGCTGGTAAGGTGTAGGTGATCTCACATTGGAAATAAAGAGCTATAGTCTTCTGTGTTGAGTTGGTTCAAAAAGAACCTACTTGAATCTCCTACTAGACCTCTCAGGCAGCTTTCCTGCTGCCCTGGAAGAGAGAAGTGAGGAAAGGAGAAAGGGGGAAGGTCAGATCCCTAAGGGTATTATTATTATTTTTTTTAATTTTTTTATTTTTTATTGACTTTGTAATAATATTACATTAAAAATATATATGTGAGGTCCCATTCAACCCCACCCCCACCCCCCCCCTCTCCCCCCCCCCAACAACACTCGTTCCCATCATCATGACACATCCATTGGATTTGGTATTATTTAACTGCAAAGAGATTCCTAGCTTAAAACGTTGCTTCTTTTTTTTTTTGTCTTGGTTGCTAATATTGCATTGTCTCCTGGTCTTTTCTCCCATTTTATCCCCCAAGGTCCTTTTTCATTTATTTAGTTTTTTTTCTTTTTCTTTTTCTTGCTTGTTTCCCTCCCTTTTCTTTGCCCATCCCCTTTCTCTCTTCTCTTTTCCTTCTTATTTTATTTTATTTAGATAATAGGTGCTGCAGGGAGCATTTAACATTTGGCTGTGTTTCCTCATCCTCCATTTTCACTTTTCTGTATGTATTGATTTTGGCCACCTACACTATCCCCTTTCCCCCACATCTTTCTATCCTCCATCATCTACTGTTTCTCTTACATTCCACCTTCCTTTCTTTGGCCCCTTAATTGTCTGACATTTAATGTCTAATACCTTTGTTCTGTTTTCTGTCTTTTATCCACTATTAATATTATTGTCTTTCTTTTCTCTTTCCCTCTCTCATTAAAACACTGGCTTTTTATTTCATACTATATTCCTCCCCATATTCAGTTGACTGTCTCATTATAGGTACTTTACTTACAGCTATAACTCTACACAACTTACATGGGTCTAATATCCATTCTCCCAGATCTCACATTGTTGCTCTGATAACATTTATTACCTATACTACTTTATACATTTTCTTTTCTTACTCATTTTTGTTCCCTGGCCCTAATATTTTCGTTCAAAGTGAACTTAGCAAGCAACAAAAAAACAGAGTAAGAAGAACAAAGTGACAAAGAGAATACATAACACTTATATATGAACAACAACTAATTGATCCGGAAGACTAGACAAAGAAGCTAAGGAACTGATTAATCCCGTCAAGATAACATAATGACCAGACAGTAACAAAAAACTACAAACCAAACCAATAATCAGGAAAACATGGCTGAATCCAATGAACAAACTAAAAACCAGGAAGGGGAGCAGAACATTGGACAAGTAATTAAAGATCTCAAAACATATATTAGAGACCAACTCAATGAAGCAAAGGAAGAGATTAACAAGATGAAGAAAACACTGGGAGAGGAAATTGCAGACATATGCAAAAAGATAACATATGATGGTGATGAACACCACAGTTCAAGAAATCAAAAATACACTCTCAGCAAATAGCAGCAGATTAGAAGAGGCAGAGCAGAGAATTAGTGACATGGAAGACAGTACATCTGAAATCAAACAGAGAGTAAAACTGATCGATAAAAAGATAGAATAAATCCAGTTAGGACTTAGGGATGTGAATGACAATGCAAAATGCACAAACATATATATTATATGCATCCCAGAAGGAGAAGAGAAGGAAAAGGGGAAAGAAAGGGTGTTGGAGGAAATAATGGCTGAAAACTTCCCAAATCTACTGAGAGAGAGGGATGTACACGTCCAGGAAGCACAATGCACCCCAAACATCATAAATCCCAACAGGCCCACCCCAAGACATATACTTGTCAAATTATCCAATGCTCAAGACAAAGAGAAAATTCTAAAAGCAGCAAGAGAAAAGAGAACCATCACATACAAGGGAGGCTCCATAAGATTAAGTGCTGCTTTCTCATCTGAAACCATGGAGGCAAGAAGGCAGTGGTATGATATAGTCAAGATAATAAAACAAAAACTAATTTCCAAACAAGAATACTCCACCCAGCTAAGCTAGCATTCAAAAATGATGGAGAGTTAAAAATATTCACAGATAAACCAAAATTAAAAGAGTATGCCAATGAGAACCCTGCCCTTCAAGAAATACTAAAGGGAGTTCTGCAGGAACAAAGAAAAAAACAGGAGAGGCAGAGTTGGAGGAGAGTGTACAAGCAACAAAAAAGACAAAAAGAGAAGAAAAAAACAAACAAAACATGACAAACACAAGTCCAAACAAAATATGGCTAACATAAATAATTCCTTGAAGGTAATAACACTGAATGTCACTGGATTAG
The DNA here is from genome assembly GCF_030445035.2 of Dasypus novemcinctus. Taxonomy (NCBI): domain Eukaryota; kingdom Metazoa; phylum Chordata; class Mammalia; order Cingulata; family Dasypodidae; genus Dasypus; species Dasypus novemcinctus. Next base: position 1,628,397 of record NW_026688125.1, on the reverse strand, counting down.
ACTCACCTGTCAAAGGATTCAGACTGGGAGATTGGATAAGGAAATATGACCCATCTATATGCTGTCTACAGGAAACACATCTTCTACCCAGGGATTCATGGAGGTTGAAAGTGAATGGCTGGAAAACAATCTTACAAGCAAACAATAACCAAAAAAGGCAAGTGTAGCTACATTAATATCAGACAAAATAGACTTTGAATGTGAAACAATTGTGAGAGACAAAGAAGGACACTATATATTAGTGAAAGGGATAATCTTTCAAGAAGGAAGAACAATCATAAATATTTATGCTCCTAACAAGGGCACCTCCAAATACATGAGGCAAACACTAGAAAAACTAAGTGAAAGAATAGATGCCTCTACAATTATACTGGGGGACTTTAATACACCACTATCAGCTTTGGACAGAACATCTCAAAAGAGAATCAATAAACAAAAACTCTGAACAGCATATTAGAGGAGCTGGACTTAATAGACTTATACAGATCATTATACCCGAACACAGCAGTATATATATTTTTCTCAAGTGCACATGGATCATTCTCCAAGATAGATCACATGTGAGTCCACAAAGAAAGTCTCAATGAATTCAGAAAGAACAAAATCATACAAAACAATATCTGACCAGGAGGGAAGGAGGGCCCAACAGTGGGCTCCTGATACTAGTGGCTATGCTTTTGAGCCTATACACCTGCAATAAGAACGGGGCCTGGAGTAGCACTGTGCCTGGGAGTTTCCTCCTGACAGCCTTCATGTTACTCAAATGTGGCCACTCTCACAGCCAAACTCAGCATGTAGATGCAGTGCATTCCCCCCAGTGAGGGACATGACACCCGGGGATGAGCCACCCTGGCACTGAGGGATCACTACCACATACCAGCTGAAGATGCAACTAGAAAATGACCTTGAATTAAAGGTTCAATACGGATCAGCAGAATATCCCTGTCTACATATAATAACATGACTTCAAAATGCTGTTTGACCTAGCGTAAGGGGGAAATGGAAAGGAGAAATGAGATTATAAGGCTATGAGTCTCTAAAAAAGAGCCTGGAAGCTGTCAGAAAGAATGCCCTTATGCACAACTGAGCAGAGTCTAAGAGACGGATAAAGTAGATACAACCCCAGGTATTGGTTCTTTTGAGAGATAAAGAGACCCACGGGTTCTATGGTCATGGCGGATGGGGGTCACTGCCATGGCAGATGGCCCTTCTTTGGAGCTGGTGTTTCTGCATGATGGAATTGGACTCAGAGGGGATCTCTTCTCACAAGACTTGCATGCTACTTTGTTGGAATTGTAGTTGGTGCTGGGGTTTAAGATATATTTAGGGGACTTGAATCTCTGGACTGATAATATGACACCCAGGCCCAGAGCCTCAACAGACTTCAGCTCCTACACTTTGATTTATTGGACTTACCCCACTCAGCTAACATCGAGTTGAAGAAGGTCAACCACCACACCATGGAGCCTAGAGTGTCTACAACTGAAAGCAGGAGGAGTGCATCCAGTATCCATGTGGAATCTAAGCCCCCACTTGACATAGATGTGCAATGGACACAACCAATCCAATGTCCACAGAGAAAATGTGGAATGTGTGTGGGAAGGGTTGCCATGGTGGCTGCTGGGTTTGGGGAATGGGAGGAAGAGATGAGATGTGGAGGCGTTTTCGGGACATGGAGTTGTCCTGGGTGGTGCTTCATGGACAATTACGGGACATTGTAGATCCCCCCAGGGCCCACTGGATGGAATGTGGGAGAGTGTGGGCTATGATGTGGACCATTGATTTATGGGGTGCAGTGATGTTCAGAGATGTACTTACCGGGTGCAATGGATGTGTCACGATGATGGGAGAGAGTGTTGCTGTGGGGGGAGTGGGGGGTGGGGGCGGTGGGGTTGATTGGGACCTCATATATTTTTAATGTAATTTTTAAAAATAAATAAATAATTTTAATAAAAAATAGGATCACAAAAAAAACAAAACAAAACAATATCTGTGACTACAGTGAAGTGAAGCTGGAAATCTGCAAGGGCCAGTGGCCCAGATTTCACACCAAGATATGGAAATTAAACACCACACTCTTTGAAAAACAGTGGGTCAAAGAGGAAATCTCAAAAGAAATTAATAACTACCTTGAAACTAATGAAAATGATAACACAACCTACCAAAACTAATGGGATGCAGCAAAAGCAGTAGTGAGAGGGAAATTTATAGCCATAAATTCATACGTCAAAAAAGAAGAGCAAAAATGGAAGAACTAACTGCACATTTGGAGAAATTAGTAAAAAAAACCAACAAAGTAACCCAACAGGAAGAAGAAAGAAAGGAACAAAGACAAAAGGAGAACTAAATGAAATAGAAAATAAGAAAGCATTTGAAAATATAAACAAAATGAAGAGCTGGTTCTTTGAGATCACTAAAATTGACAAAACCTTAGCTAGACTAACAAAGAAAAAAAGAGAGAAGATGCAAATACACAAAATAAGAAAGGAGAAAGGAGATATCACAACTGACCCCACAGAAATAAAGACTATCATGAGAGGATACTTTGAAAAACTATATTCCAACAAAAATGACAATTCAGAGGAAATGGACAATTCCTAGAAACACATAAGCAGCTTATATTGATGAAAGAAGAAATTGATGATCTCAACAAACCAATCACAAGTAAAGAGATAGAATCAGTCATTAAAAACCTCTCAACTAAGAAGAGCCCTGGGCCAGACAGCATCACTGGTGAATTCTACAAAACATTCCGGAAAGAACTAATACCAATCCTGCTGAAACTCTTCCAAAAAATCAAACCAGAAGGAACATTACCTAACTCCTTCTATGATGCCAACATTACCCTAGTACCAAACTCAAACAAAGACATCACAAGAAAGGAAAATTACAGACCAATTTCTCTAATGAACCTAGAAGCAAAAATCCTCAAGAAAATACATGCCAACTGTATTCAACAACACATTAAATGAATTATACAGCATGACCAAGTGGGATTCATTCCAGGTATGTAAGGATGGTTCAACATAAGAAAATCAATCGATGTAATACACCACATAAACAGATTGAAGGAAAAAAATCACATGATTATATCTATAGATGCAGAAAAAGCATTTGACAAAATACAGCACACTTTCTTGATGAAAACATTGCAAAAGATGGGAATACAAGAAAATTTTCTGAACATGATAAAGAGTATATATGAAAAACCCACAGCCAACATCATTTACAATGGTGAAATCCTAAAATCCTTCCCTCTCAGATGAGGAACAAGACAAGGATGCCCACTATCACCTCTTCTATTTAACATTGTCTAAGAAGTACTTGCTTGAGCACTGAGGCAAGAACCAGATATAAAAGGCATTCAAATTGGAAAGGAAGAAGTGAAAATATAATTATTTGCAGATGACATGATCCTATACATTGAAAACCCTGAGAGGGCTACAACAAAGTTTCTAGAACTCATAAATGAGTTTAGCAAAGTCACAGTTATAAGATCAATGTGCAAAAATCAGTAGCATTTCTGTACACCAATAATGAGCAAGCTCAGGAGGAAATCAAGAAATAAATACCATTTACAATAATAAATTAAAAAATCAAATACCTAGGAATAAATTTAAAGATGTAAAAAACTTATACACAGAGAACTACACAAGACTATACAAGGAAATCAAAGAAGACCTAAATAAATGGAAGAACATTCCCTGTTCATGGATAGGAACACTAAATATTATCAAGATGTCTATCCTACCAAAACTAATCTACACATTCAATGCAATCCCAATAAAAATCAACACAGCATTCTTTAAAGAACTAGAATAACTAGCTATGAAATTTATTTGGAAAGAAAAGAGGCCCCAAATAGCCAAAGACATATTGAAAAAGAAAAACGAAATTGGAGGAATCACACTACCTGACTTCAAAACATACTACAAAGCTACAGTAGTGAAAACAGCATGATATTGGCACAAGGAGAGACACACAGACCAATGGAACCGAATTGAGATTCTGATAGAGATCCTCAAATATATAGTCATATAATATTCGATAAAACCACCAAACCCTCTCAACTGGGACAGAATGGCCTATTCAACAAATGGTGCCTGGAGAACTGGATATCCATATGTAAAGAATGAAAGAGGATTACCATCTCACACCTTATACAAAAATCAACTCAAGATGGATCAAAGACCTAAATATAAGAGCCAAGACCATAAAGACTTTGGAAAGCAGTGTAGGGAAGCATATACAAGACCCTGTAATAGGAAGTGGCTTCATGAACTTTACACCAAAAGCACGAGCAGCAAAAGAACAAATAGATAAATGTGACTTCCTCAATTTAAAGCCTTCTGTACCTCAAATGATTTTGTCAAGAAAGTGAAAAGAGAGCCTACACAATGGGAGAAAATATTTCATAACCATATATCTGATAGGAGACTTATATAACCTGCATATATAAAGAACTCCTATATCTTGAAAAGAAAAAGACAATGAACCCATTTTAAAATTGGGGAAAAGATTTAAACAGATACTTCTCCAAAGAAGAAATACAATGGCTAAAAAGCACATGAAAAAATGCTCCAAATCTCTAGCTATCAGGGAAATGCAAATCAAAACTACAATGAGATACCATCTTACTCCCATAAGATTGCCAGCTGTGAAAAAAACAGAAGACTACAAATGCTGGAGAGGATGTGGAGGAATGGGAACACTCATCCACTGCTGGTGGGATTGTCAAAGAATCCAGCCATTGTGGAGGACATTTTGGCAGTTTCTCTAAAAACTAGCCATAGATTTTCCATATGACCCAGCAAGTTCACTGCTGGGTATATACCCAGTAGAACCGAAAACAAGGAAACAAACTGATATATGCACATCAATGTTCATAGCAGCAGTGTTCACTATTGCCAAAAGTTGGAATCAACCCAAATGCCCATCAACAGATGAATGGATAAATAAAATGTGGTATACACATACAATTGAGTACTACTCAGCTATAAGAATGAGTACACTACAAACACACGTGAAAACATGGATGAATCTTGAGAAACTCATGTTGAGTGAAGCAACCCAGGCATTGAAGGGCAAATACTACATGACCTCAATGATATGAAATAAGTAAACCAAGCTGCCTCAGAGAGCTAGAGACTGGACGATAGACTTAAAAGAAATTGGGGTGTAGAGGAAGGATGTAACAAGACACCTACATGGGTGAAATCTATGATAAGCTGGAGGTAAGTATTTGTACAAGGAAGGGATAAAATTGGGGCATAGGTTTACCATTGTGTGGGGCTTTGCAGGCTTGAGGGGGGCTAGCAATGGGAAGATGGGTAATATTACCCAAGAAATTGGGGAGAGGGTAGGGCAACATACAAACATAGGAGATTGCTAGGTATTTGGTTGAGAGTATAATGCTGAGAAAACTTTTTTAAAAATATAATAAGGATCATTACCTATTTAAGATGCTGAAAGGAGATAATCAGATGCAGGACAGGCTCCTAGGGAATATGTGAATGCTCATTTTGCCATAGTGGGTTATATCATTGGATAGAGATCCATATGATGAGAGTGAAAGTATACCCACATACTGGGGAGGACTGATGCCCTTAAATAGAGGGAATTGTATCTCTCAAGAGAAATAGTGGCTCCCAGTGCATTAGGGAAGTTGATCGTATCAAGCCCTCAACACTGTTGCAAGTATCTCTGAACATGACCCTTCAAGCAATGAAGATTGACTGTCACTGTGGGCCCTAAGGCGAGGGGGAAAGAGGTATTGAATAGATGGAACCAATGTAACTGTGTGGGCAATAGAAGTGTTCCACAAGAGTACACAAGGATGTATATAAGACATAAAATTAAACCAAAAATATATAGGGGCTGATAGGCTAAAATGTAAATCATAATGTAAAACATAAGATAACTAAAAATTTAGAAAATTGTATCATCGAAAATATAAACCACAAGGAAAACACAAATGTTACCTTGTTTGAAAGCTATTGAATCAATATCTGTACAACAGTTTCAGTAAATATAGTAGGAATATGTAAAAAGATTATTGCTGTGGAAGGGAAAAGGTTTTATGTTGGATATGTGGGAGTACTGTATATTGTATATATCAATTACTGTGATCTAAAACTTTTGTGAAGATAAGGTTAATTAGAAAAAAGAAAAGAAAAAGAAAGGACATAGCGAGGAAAAGACGGAAGCATTTGCCTTGACAATTTGCATACAGGGTCACACTTATTGCAGTGATGGAAGGCAAAACATCAAAAACAAAGTTTTTGCATTTTTAAATTTTTTGATACCCCAATTAATTTTTACCTTAATTTTTCTAAAAATTAATATGTATTCTATATCTAACCTTTAAACTCATCACTATATTCCATTTTACTATTAATGGAACCTGGCAATATATTGGGCTTCACTTTCCAAGAAGTTTTGGATCACAGAGAGGTTCAACAATGGCAGGGGAGGAATACTGGTGTGGGATGTTATTGACAGGAAACACATGGTTGGCAGGGATTTCTACAGGGCATATACCCAGGGTGCATAAAAATGTTTGGATATTTTCATAGTGGATATAAATTAAAAACAACTGAGGGAGTGCTGAGTTCCTAGCCATGGGAGCTCTAGCACAGTCCCTAAAGAAACAGCAACAATCCCCCAAGTGCAACGGCAAAGACCAAAAGAGAATGAAGGTCCAACAAGGAGACCTTGATATTAATGACTATGCTTGTGAGCCTGTGCACCTGAAATAAGAACAAAGCCTAGAGCTGCAGGGTGCCTAAGAGTTACCTCCTGAGAGCCTCCATATTGCTCAAATGTGGCCAGTCTCAAAGCCAAACTCAGCTTATAAATGTGTTGCCTTCCTCTCAGCATGGGACATGACTTCCAGGGATGAGCCTCCCTGGCACCAAGGGATTACTACCAAGTACCAGCTGATGATGTAACTAGAAAATGACCTTGAATAAAAGGGTCAACTCAGACCAGCAGAATATCTCAGTCTACATATAATACTAGGAGTTAAAAATACATTTTGACCTGAATCAAGGGGGAAATGGAAAGGACAAATGAGTTTATATGGCTATGAGTCTCCAAAAAGAGCCAGGAGGTTATCAGAGGGGTTGCCCTTATGCACACCTGAGCAGAGTCCCAGAGACAGATAAAGTAGATACAACCCTGGGTATTGGTTCTTCTGATGGCTACAGAGACCCACAGGTTCTATGGTCATGGCAGATGGAGTTTAGTGCCATGTCAGTTGGCCCTGCTTTGGAGTTTGTGTTTCTGTGTGATGGAGCTGGACTCAGATGTGATCTTTGTCCAAAGCCTCTCCTTTTACTTTTACCAGAACTGTAGTTAGTGCTGGGGTTTAATATATACCCAGAGGACCTGAATCTCTGGACTATGTGATAGCCAGGCCCTAAGCCTTAACAGACTTACCCCTCTCAGCTAACATGGAGTTGAAGAAGGTCAACCACCACACCAGGGAGCCAAGAGTGCCTACAACTGAAAGCAGGAGGATTGCAGCCTGCATCCATGTGGAATCTAAGCCCCCACTTAATATAGATGTGGAGTGGACACAACATTCCAAGGTCCACAGGATGGAGGAATAGAGTATGGATTAGAGTGGACTTACTGATATTCTATTCATGAACTATTGTGATTAGTAATCAAAGAAAATGTGGCATTGGTGTGGAGAAAATGGCCATGGTGGCTGCTGGGGATAGGGAATGGGAGGAAGAGATGTGATGTGGGGGCATTTTCAGGGGTTGGAGTTGTCCTGGTTGTGCTGAGGGGACAGTTATCAGACATTGTATGTCTTCCCATGGCCCACTGGGTGGAATGTGGGAGAGTGTGGGCTATGATGTGGACCACTGACCATGAGGTGCAGCGGTGCTCAGAGATGTATTCACCAAATGCAATGAATGTCTCATGATGATGGAGGAGACTGTTGTTATGGGGGGAGAAGTGTGGTGAGGGGGTGGGAGGTATATGGGGACCTCATATTTTTTTAATGTAATATTAAAAAAATAAATTGAAAAAAAATAGAATTGTAATAACCATGTAAAAAATGATAAAATTTCTCATTAAAAAAAAGAGATGAATGGATAAGTTGTGGTATAGACATACAAGGGAATATTACTCAGCTAATAATCATTTTCTCAATTATATAGAGATTTAATTCATATAGATACGAGCCAGACCATTCACCTGTTCACACCAGTACACTTTGACAAAGGCCTACCCCAATGAAACCAACAAACCAACCAAAGAATTTTTCCTTCATGCCCTTTTACAGTCAATACCTGCCCACCCCCAGTATTTCTCACACCTGCTGGGAAGAGACCAAACTTGGTCCTCTTCTTTTACAGGACATCATTTTTTCAGTTATAATGAGCTTTGTAACTTCAATCCATTGTGCCTACTGATAAAGTTTTCTGCTTCCATTGCAAACTCCTCCCTCTTGTATCTATTTCATTTAATAATATGTAATTTAAAAATGATCAAAATATGTTTTCAGCAGTACAGTAGATGCATTATCATAGTACGTTGAGAAAACTAGCACTGAGAGTTTAACTGAATCAAAGATGTTCACACAAAAAGGGTACTTGGGATTGAAATCAGGAGCTGACCAATTTCAAATTTCATGCTTGCTACTTATTTTTTTCTCTAATACTCATTTTCCTCACCTTTGAATGGCAATAATTACATGTGTTTATGAGGACATACCTGTGAATTTTCTAATGGGTCCAGGCAATCAGTGAGTAGTTGATAATGCTTTTATTATCTTAATAGGAGTCAGAGAAAATTGAGAATGTTTATTGTCACATACACATACATTCTATCCCTCTCTCTTTCTCCCTCTCTCTCTGTCTCATACCCACCCACAGACACACATGTGCACAAGCACAGAAACACACACAGCTGCTTTCTGAAAGATCATGGCAAGTAATGCAACTCCCGCTTTTCCTGTTTGGGCCGTTGGAATGTGTCCTGGTGCTTAGAAAGACCAGGAACAAAGAGGAATCCCAGAGAAACAGAGCCATGGCCTAGTTGCATGGTGGCTGCAAGAGTCTGCTGGGGATCATGTGACCTCTGTGGGGACCAAGTGACCCTTGCACTCAAGTCCGTGTCTTCTTATCTTCAGCAGCATCTCCATGAGCAAGTCCTAAACATGAATCAGTGTTCCAGTGACCTTCAGGTCTCTGGGCAAAGGGCCAAATGATCCCCCTCAGTTGTCATCTTCCTGAGAATTGTAGTTCACAGAAGCATATATTTTCTGAAAAACAATTCATTTATTGTAGATGTGCAACTGGAATGAAATGTTTGTAGTGTCCTTCCTACTCTGTTGCCTACCCCAAAACCATAACCAAATCTCCTAGAAGGCTGCAAGTGGTTTTTGTCTGAATTACAGTTTTTCTAAATAGAGACCTAACAGGAATTAGGCATATAAGCTCCTATAGGATGTGTAGATGGAAGGCAATCATCAAGTAATCTTGGAAATTTCCATCTGTGCCCTGGATATAGACAACCCCCTGCAGGTGAGGAATGAAGCTCAGTAGGCATTGTAGGGTCAGGAGAAGGGTCAGCCTCACAGAATTAAGGAACGCACCAGAATGTGGAAATGAAATTTGAGACATGCCTGAGACCTAGAGGAAACCGTGCAGGCTGTGAAGGATCACTCCTATAATGGATCTACTGCTACTTGATTCCTTAAGTGAGACTGATAGCTAGAATATACACTTCATAAAAATTTCTTCACTTAAGCAGCTCTGGGTCTTCCCAGACATAACTGAACTAGTTTTCAATCAGTCTAATTTTAGAAGCTTACACTTTGCATCTGGTTCCCTGAAGAATATTAACCAAACCTTCTCAGTTTTGCTTACTGGAATAAAAACCTCAAAGCAAAACCAAACAGAATGGTGTCAGGAGTATCTTGTGACCCAGGAAATCTGTAACTTACCTCAGAGGATAAAAACCTTGATATCCTTGAGTGCTCACTGAGAAAGGAGTCATGGAGACTGGCATGTAAGCACCTGCACAACACTTTCTAAACTCTGACTTATTTGGTGCTGAGATCAAGGACAAGGTGAATGTGCTTGAGAGAACACAGGCCTGAGAAATTGCATGTATCCTCCTCACAAGGCCCCTGGAATATCTAGTCCTCACTATGTTTGTTTTTTTTACTTGTTTTACTTCTCCCTTAGCCCTCTCCTTTGCCTATAAAAACCCTGGCTCCCATTCTCACTTTGAACAGGTTTTGGGAAGATCCCCCAGTTCCTTGCTTGTGCACTCACATAAATCACCTCCTCACAGAGACCTGTATCTCCTTGTGGCACAGGACTGGGGGTGGAGGGGCCTTCTGTTGGAAATGCCCCTGCACAGGGTAACAAGATCCCAGAGATTCTGTTTGGTGGTGCTAAGTTCACAGCGGTTTTCTTTCTGTTGCTCACAGCTGCAAGTCTCCTGACCACAGTTCTCAGCCCACTTTCATGTCATGATTTTTCACTTAGCTGTGTTCCAAGTGGTGTCCCAACTTGGGTTACCATGTTTGAGCATGAAAGTTGATGTTTTATGAAATATAAAAATAAATTACCTTGGCAACAAGCTTCTTGGTATTTCTCAGGTACTTGTGCTAAAATCATCAGATCATGACACAGAAAGGAAATTGGGAAGGGGAAGGTTAGAATAACAAGCTAGGAGAGGCAGGGCAAGATGGTGTCTGAGTGAGTGCACCTTACAGTCTCTCCTGCAAAGAGGTGGCCAAGTGGGGATGGGGTCTTGCCAGAGTGGGCTGTCTTGGGGGCTTGCAGGGTGGAGGGTGTGTGGATGTTGATTTGGAGAGACAGTGACAGAGGTGCCATTTGCTAAAGGTAGAATTGCGGGTTACAAGTACAGAGGTTGGAAGCTGTGGGCTGGTGGGACCCTTCCCTCTGGGGCTGGCAGCTGCAGTATGCCCTGAGAACTGTCGGTTGTGCAGCAGTATTCCTGGGCCCCATGGTCTCTGGATGTGTGGTGCCCAGGTCAGTGTCCCCTGAGGCCCCATAGCCCGTGTTCCACGGACCTTCATACCCTGGGTTTGCAGTGTCCCAGATTTTCCTTTCCCTAGTCCAGCACTCCTGGAGGTCTGGGGTTGCCCTAGCCCTCCAGTTTTGGACTGATTCTGTGGGTGGGAGGGATTTGGTGGGGGGTGCAGCAGGGGGGCCTGGCTAATATGGGTTCAATATTCTGGTGATTCCCCCCACTTCTGTTCTTTTTATTTTTCCACTTGGAGGAGCATACCGGCTAGCTTGGGGAGAGCCTGGGAAGAAAGGAGTGGCGAATCTGCTGAGAAAGCCTATTCACCTAAATACCCTGGGATAGGAAACTTGGTCTGGGAGAAGGTGGACTCAGAAAATCAACTAGCCCTCTTGTAGCACACCTTAAGGAGAGGGACTGAAGGAGGTGCATTCCAAGCTTCCAATAGCATACTTGGGGTTCCTGGTGAGGTGTGGGTGCTCTCTCTCTGGAAATTAAGTCATTGTTTTCTGTGTGGAGCTGGTTCAACAAGAACCCTCTCGAATCTCCTACCAGACCTCTCAGGTAGCTTTCCTGCTGCCCTGGAAGAGAAGTGAGAAGGGAGAAAGGCCAAATGTCAGATTCCTAAGCATTTTATTTAACTGAAAAGAGGATTCCCTTGCTCGAAGCTTTGTCTGATATTTTCATGGTTTCGGTTTTTTCCTTCCTCTTTATCCCCTGAAGGCCCTTTTTTCTGTTTTTCTTTTTCTCTCTTTTTCTTCTTGTTGCTTGCTTCCCCCTCCCTTTTGTCCCTTTTTTCCTTTTCTTTCTTTCTCTTCTTTTTTATTCTTTTTATATTAGGTGCTGCAGGGAGCACTTCACATTTGCTGTATTACTTCATCCTCAACTTTCTCTTTTCTGTGTGTATTGATTTTGGCCACCTACACTATCCCCTTTCCTCTACATCTTTCTATCCTCCATCATTTATTGTTTCCCTTACAAAGAGAGGTGTAAACCTCTCTTTGTTTGCCCCCTTATTTTTCTGACTTTTTATTTCTAATACCTTTGTTCTGTTTTCTGTCTTATATTCACTCTTTATATTATTGTCCTTTCTTTTCTCTTTCCATCTCTCCTGAACACAGTGGCCTTTTAATTCACACTATATTCCTCCCCATATTCAGTTTCTGTCTCATTATACATTCTCTGCTTTACTTACTGTTATAACTCTACAGAGCTTACATGAATCTAATATCCATTCTCCTAGATCTCACATGTTTCTTCTGTTAATACTTACTATAGTAGTATATCAATACTACTATTATTCATTTTCTTTTCTTACTCCTTTTGCTTTCTCTGGCCCTAATGTTTTCCTTCAAGTGAACTTAGACAACAACAAGGAAATAGAATAAGAAGAACAAAGTGACAAAGAGAAGACTTAACACACAAAAAAACAACTAATTAAACCCCTCCACAAAGAAGCTAAGCAACTGATTAAACCTGTCAAGATAAAATGATGACCAGACAGCAACAAAAAACTACAAACCAAACCAATAATCAGGAAAACATGCACCAAACCAATGAACACAGTAAAAAGCAGGAAGAGGAGCAGAACATAGAACAAGTAATTAAAGCTCTTGAAACATATTTTAGGGACCAATTCAATGACGAGAAGGAAGAGATTAAGAATATGAAAAGAACACTTGGAGAGAATACAGAAGAAATTGATATACACAAAAAGATAATGGATATGATGGTGATGAACAGCACAATTCAAGAAATCAAAAATACACTCTCAGCAAATAACAGAAGACTCAAAGAGGCAGAGGAGAGAATTAGTGATATGGAAGACAGTACATCTGAAATCAAAGAGATAGTAGAACTGATGGATAAAAAGATAGAAAAAATCCAGCAGGGACTGAGGAAATTGAATGATGAGGCAAAACACACAAACATACACATTATAGGTATCCTAGAAGGAGGAGAAGGGAAAGGGGACAGAATGGGTGATGGAGGAAATAAAGGCTGAAAACTTCCCAAACCTATTGAGGGAAATGGATGTACATTATTCAGGAAGAACAACACACCCCAAACAGCATACATCTCAACAGGCTTACCCCAAGACATACACTTGTCAAATTATCCAATAATCAAGACAAAGTGAAAACACTAAAAGTAGCAAGAGAAAAGAGAGCCATCACATGCAAAGGAGGCTCCATAACATTAAGCACTGATTTCTCATCTGAAACCATGGAGGCAAGAAGGCAGTGGTATGACATAGTCAAGGTCCTAAAAGAAAAAAATTTCCAACCAAGAATACTCTACCCAACAAAGTTAGCATTCAAAAATGATGGTGAGTTCAAAATATTTACAGATAAACAGAAACTAAGAGAGTATGCCAACAAGAATCCTGCCCTTCAAGAAATACTAAAGGGAGTTCTGCAGGAAGAAAGAAAAAACCAAGAAAGACAGAGTTGGAGCAGAGTGTAAGAGCAACAAAAAAGACAAACACAGATAAAATCAAACAAAATATGACAAACACAAATCAAAAGAAAATATGGCTAACATAAGAAATTCCTTGAAAATATTAACACTGAATGTCAATCAATTAAGCTCACCTGTCAAGAGACTCAGACTGGAAGATTGGATAAGGAACTATGAACCATCTATACGCTCTCTACAAGAAGCGCATCTCAGACCAAGGGATTCAAGGAGGTTGAAAGTGAATGGTTGAAAAACAATCTTACAAACAAACAATGGCCAAAAAAGGGCAGGAGTAGCTATATTAATATCAGACAAAATAGACTTTAAATGCAAAACAATAGTGAGAGACAAAGATGGACACAACATATTAGTGAAAGGGATAATCTTTCAAGAAGAAAGAACAATCATAAACATTTATGCTCCTAACAAGGGAGACTTGAAATATGTGAGGAAACACTGGACAAACTAAGTGAAGGAATAGATGCTTCTACAATTATAGTGGGGGACTTTAATACACCACTATCAACTTTGGACAGAACATCTCAAAAGAGAATCAATAAAGAAGCAAAGACTTTTGAACAATATATTAGAGGAGCTGGACCTAACAGACATATATGGAACATTATACTCAAATATAGTAGGATATACATTCTGCTCAAGTGCACATGGATCATTCTCCAAGATAGACCACATGCTAGGCCACAGAAAAAGTCTCAATGAATTCAGAAAGATTGACATCATACAAAATAATTCTCTGACCACAGTGGAATGAAGCTGGAAATCTGCTAGGGCCAGGGACCTAGATTTGGCACCAAGAATGGAACTTAAACAACACACCCTTATAAAAACAGTGGGTCAAGGAGGAAATCCCAAAAGAAATTAATAACTACCTTGAAACTATTGAAAATGATAACACAACATACCCGAGCTTATGGGATGCAAAAAAAGCAGTACTGAGAGGGAAATTTATGGCCATAAATTCATACATCAAAAAAGAAGAGCTAAAATTGAAGAACTAACTGCACACTTGGAGGAATTAGTTTAAAAAACCAACAAACTAATTCCAAAGGAAGAAGAAAGAAAGACATAACAAAGATAAGAGCAGAACTAAATGAAATAGAAAATAAGAAAGCACTTGAAAAAATAAAACCAAGAGCTGGTTCTTTGAGAATATCAATAAAATTGACAAACCCTTAGCTAGACTAACAAAGAAAAAAGGAGAGAAGATGCAATACACAAAATAAGAAAGGAGAAAGGAGATATCACCACTGACCCCACAGAAATAAAGACTATCATGAGAGGATACTTTGAAAACTATATTCCAACAAGAAGGACAATTTAGAGGAAATGGACAAATTCCTAGAAACAATAAGCAGTCTACATTGACAAAAGAGGAAATTGATGATCTCACCAAACCAAACACAAGTAAAGAGATAGAATCAGTCATTAAAACCTCCCAACTAAGAAGAGCCCTGGGCCAGACAGCTTCACAGGTGATTCCACCAAACATTCCAGAAAGAACTAACACCAATCTTTCTTAAATCTTCCAAAAAATTGAAATAGAAGGAACATTGCCTAATTCATTCTATTATGCCAAGATTACTCTGGTACCAAAGCCAAACAAAGACACCACAATAAAGGAAAATTACACACCAATCTCTGAAATGAACATAGACGTGAAAATCCTCAACAAAATACTTGCTAATCGTATTCAACAACACATGACCAAGTGGGATTCATTCCTGGTATGCAAGGATGGTTCAACATAAGAAACTCAATTAATGTAATATATCATATAAAAGATTGAAGGGGGGTGGCAGACTTGACCCAGTGTTTAGGGCATCCATCTACCACATGGGAGGTCCGTGGTTCAAACCCTGGGCCTCCTTGATTTGTGTGGAGCTGGACCATGTGCAGTGTTGATGCACACAAGGAGTGCCATGCCATGCAGGGATGTCCCCCACATAGGGGAGCCCCATGCACAAGGAGTGTACCCCATAAGGAGAGCTGCCCAGCATGAAAGAAAGCGCAGGCTGCCCAGGAATGGTGCCGCACACATGAAGAATTGACACAACAAGATGGCACAACAAAAAGAAACACAGATTCCCATGTTGCTGACAAGAACAGAAGTGGACAAAGAAGATGCAGCAAATAGACACAGAGAACAGACAACCAGTGTGGTGGGGGGAGGGGAGAGAAATAAATAAATAAATCTTAAAAAAAAAACACCACAGCTAACATCATTTACAATGGTGAAATCCTAAAATCTTTCCCTCTAAGATCAGGAACAAGACAAGGATGCCCATTATCACCCATTCTGTGTAACATAGTCTTAGAAGTACTTGTTCAAGCACTGAGGCAATCACCAGACATAAAACGCATCCAAATTGGAAAGAAAGAAGTCAAAATTTCACTATTTGCAGATAATGTGATCCTATACATAGAAAACCCCGAGGAGTCTACAAGAAAGCTTCTAGAACTTATAAATGAGTTCAGTAAAGCCACAGGTTACAAGATCAATGTGAAAAAAATCAGTAGCATTTCTATACACCAATAATGATCAATCTGAGGAGGAAATCAGGAATCAAATACCATTTCCAATAGTAAATAAAATCAAATACCTAGGAATAAATTTAACTAGAGATGTAAAAGAAATCTATGATAAGCTGGAGGTAAGTATTTATACAGGGAAGGGATAAAATGGGGGCTTAGGATGGGACTTTGTGGGCTTGAGGGGGGCTAGGGATGGGAGGATGGGGCAGATGGCCCAAGAAATTGGGGGGAACATTTGAACATAGGAGATTGTCAGGTATATGGTTAAAATTATAATGCAGAAAAACTCTTTAGAAAATATAATATGGAAGGTTACCTGTTTAAGATGCTTAAGGGGGGGGGCATCTGACACAGGGCAGGCTTCTAGGGAGTGTGTGAGTGTTCATTTTGTCATAGTGCGTTGTTATATCATTGGGTGGAGACCCATACAATGAGAGTGAAGGTATACACACATCCTGGGCAGGACTGATGTTCTGAAACAAAGGGAATTGTATCTTTCAAGAGAAATGGTGGCTCCCAATGGGTTCGGGTAGTCAAGTGTGTCAAGTCCTCAACATTGTTGCAAGTATCTCTGAATATGGTCTTCAAGTAATGAAGATTGTTGTGGTGGGCCCTGATGGGAGGGGAAAGAGGGGTTGAATAGATGGAATCAGTGTAACTGTGCAGCAATAAAAGTGTTCCACAAGACATTCAATTATGGATATAGAACATGTTAAATTACACAAAAAATGTATAAATGTCTATAGGCTAAAAATGCAAACCATAATGTAAAACATAAAATAACTAAAAATTTAGAAAATTGTATAGTCAAAAATACAAAGTATAATGTAAACTCAAATGGAACCATGTTTGAAAGCTATTGTTGCAATATTTGTACATCAGCTGCAGCAAATATAATATGAACACATAAAAGGATCATTGCTGGGGAAGGCACAAAATGATGTTGGATATGTGGGAGTACCATATACTGTACATGTGAATTACTGTGATCTAAAACTTATGTGAAGACAAACTTAATAATTAGGGAAAAAAAAGAAAGGATGTAGACACTGAGGAAGAAATGGAAGAAATTGCCTTGCCACTGTACATACAGGACAATACCTATAGCAGTGATGAAAGGCAAAATGTCAAAAACAAAACTTTTTCATTTTTTCATTTTTTGATACCCCAATTTTTCTTTTTTTTATTTTTTAATGTTACATAAAAAAATATGAGGTCCCCATATACCCTCCACCCCCCACCCCACTCCGCCCACATCAGAAACTTCTTTCATCATTGTGGCACATTCATTGCATTTGGTGAATACATTTTGGAGCACTGCTGCACCACAGGGATAGTGGTTACATTGTAGTTTACACTCTCACCCAGTCCACCCAGTGGGCCATGGGAGGACATATGATGTCCAGGAACTGTCCCTGGACATCCTGAAAATGCCCCCACATCATATCTCTTCTTCCCTCTCCCTACCTCAGCAGCTACCATGGCCACTTTCTCCACATTAATGCTACCTTTTCTTCCATTACTAATCACAATAGTTCCAGAATAGAATATCAGTAAGTCCACTCTAATCCATACTCTATTCCTCCATCCTGTGGACCCTGGGATGGTTATGACCACTCCACCTCTATATTGAGATGGGGCTTAGATTCCACATGGATGATGGATGCAATTCTCCTGCATGCAGTTGTAGGCACTCTTGGCTCCCTGGTGTGGTGGTTGAGCATCTTTTCACATGCATTTTGGCCATTAGTATTACCTCTTTGGAAAATTTTCTAGTCTTTTGGCTTTTTAAAAATTGGGTTGCTTGCCATTTTGTCAAGTTGTGTGATCTCTTTATATAATGTGGAAATAAACCCTTGTCAAATATGTGGATTCTGAAGATATTTTCTCATTGAGTTGGCTACCTTTTCACCGTCTTAGTAAAATTTTTTAAGCACAAAAGTGTTCAATTTTGAGAAAGTCCTATTTACCTATTTTTTCTTTATTGCCTGTGCTTTGGGTGTAATCTCCATGGAACCACCATGTACCACAAGGTACTAAAGATGCTGACCTAATTTTTTTGTTCTAGGAGTTTTATTGTCCTTGCATTTATATTTAGTTGTTTGATCCATTTTGAGTTCATTTTTTAATAAGGTGTGGGATAGGGGGCACTTTCTTTAGGCTAAGAATATCCAGTTTTCCCAGTACCATTTGTTGAAGAGGCTGTACTGACCTGGCCGAGTAGCTTTGACAGCTCTGTGAAAAATCACTTAACCATAGATTTGAAGATCTTGTTTTGAGCACTTGGTTTGATTCCATTTGGCAATCTGTCTGTCTTTATTCAAGTACCAAGCTGTTATTACCTCTGTACCAAGATAGTATCTTTTAAAGCCTGGAAGTGAGAATCTTCCATCTTTATTCTTTTTAAAGATATTTTTGGCTATTTTGGCCCTTATCCTTTTAGACATTTTTAAAAATTGGCTTTTCCAATTCCACAAAGATGACTGTTGGAATTTTTATTGGGATTGTGTTAAAACTGTAGTTCAGTTTGCATAGAATTGACATCTTAATGATATTTAGTCTTCCCAGTTATGCATCCAGAATATTCCTCCATTTATTTATATCATCATTCTTTCTTTTAGCTATGTTTTATACTTTCCTGAATATAGGTAATTTATGGTCTTGTTTTAATTTATTCCTAAGTATTTGATTATTTTAGAAACTATGGTAAATGAAATTTTTTCTGACTTCCCCCCTCAGATTTATCATTAATAATGTATATAAACACTATTGATTTTTGTAAATTAGCCTTGTATCAAGCCACTTTGGTGAAATTGTCTATTAGTTCTAGGAGTGTAGTTGTAGATTTTTTGGAATGTACTAGTTATAGGATTATATCATCAGTGAATAGTGATTTTACATCTTCCTTTCCTATTTGGGTACCTTTTTTTTCCCTTGCCTAATGGCTCTATCCAGAACTTGTAGCACAATATTGAATAACAGTGGACAGAGTGGACACCCTTCTCTTATTCCTCATCTTAGCAGAAAAGCTTTCAATTTTTCATATATGTATTTTATTGTATTAAGAATGTTTCCTGCTATTCCTATGTTTTGGAAGGATTTTATCAGGAAATGATGTTGTATTTTGTCAAATGCCCTCTTTTGCACGTACTGAGATGATCATGTGTTGTCCCAAGGCAAATATTTTCTCCATTTTGTTCTCCCAGGACAATGTGTAAATACGTGATACAACAAGGTACTGTTTTTACTTAACTTTGTGTGTTCTGTTTATATTATAGATAATCCTATTGAGAACTGAGACTGTGGCTTGGCTTTGAATATGAAATACAATCAAAATCCAGCAAAAAGTAGATAGGAAACAATTTCAATTTAATTTAATAATACAAAGTCAATCTGGGTTCTTTCATTTTTCACCATTCTTGTCTGTTTTATTATTATTATTATTATTATGAAAAAAATTAAAATACTTTAATAATGATTGAAGTGATGGAGACTGCCCATCTGCAGAGAAGATTCATAAATAAAGCACCCTATGCCCTAGAGGCCAGTGCCCATCCTCCAGTGGAGGAAAAAACCACTTCGGGATTATTCTGCAGTTGGAAACGGAAGCTCCACTTCCCAAAAATGGGCAGGAAGATACAACTGGGCACCAGCTTCAGCTACTGATTAGTAAATTTGGCAGACTAAAGTATAGTCCTTAGAATGGCTAAAATTTAAACATATCCAAGTCAGAAGAGATTGGTATCCACCATTTTAACTCCACCCCATGCACGAGGGAGGCAAATGGACTAAAAAGCCCAGTGCTGGTAGGGACCAGCTTCTTTCCATCCAGATTGGATTGCAGCTCTAGCCCAAGACCCAGTCCCACTTCCAGAGAAAGTTGGGGGGACCTTTGCCAGACTCTCTGGAAAAATACAGTACACACCATGGATGCCAGTAATCATACTACACTGGTGGTGCAAGCCATCTCAGGAGCTCCTCTGTGACTGGAACTGGAAGCTCTATTTCCCAAAAACAGGGAAGGAAGAGATGGTTGGCCACTGATTTCAGCTACTAATTAGTAAATTTGGCCACCTTAAGTACAATCCTAAGAACAGCTAAAGTTTTAACCTATCCAAGTCAGAAAGAGGCCAGTAGGCTATTTTGACTTTGCCCCCAGCAAAGATGAAGCTGGGCTGACTGAAAATCACCCTGCTGGTAGGGACCAACTTCTTTCACTCAGATCAGCCTGCAGGCCAAGCCAAGGCTTCAGCCCCACCTCTAGCAGGAAAGAAGCAGGTGGGTCCTCACCACCGTCTCCAGGTAACTGCAGGTACATTCAGTGGGGAAACTGAATAGTGGGAACTCTACTGGGGCAAATACAATCATTTTGGACATGTGTGGCATAGATTATTGCCCATACCTGTAGCTCCACTCCTCCATAGGCAGGGGAGAAAAGGACTTGAGACATCATCAGTCTCTCTGGGTGACTACGATTAAGGCCTGCAAAACTTGGATTATCACACACAGCTGTGGCTCTGTCCATACACCTGGCAAAGGAGAAAGTTGGGACATGCTTCATCAGTCCCTGGGGAAATGAGGGCAACTTGAGCCTCACAGCTTAAAGCACCAACTACATCTTTGGTTCCTACTACACAACAAGCAAGGGAGTAAGGACAAGAAGCACTAAACTAAAAAGAAAACTGCACCCAGAATAAATACTTTTAGTAAGCCAGATGCCAAGACACCAACAAAAAACTGCAATCCATGCCAAGAAACAGGAAGCTATGGCCCAGTTGAAGGAACAAGATAAGCCTCCAGATGATATAAAGGACAAAGTTGAGACAACTAATCAGAGATGTTCCAACAAATCTCCTTAACTAATTCAATGAGATGCCTAAAGAGATTAAGGATATTAAGAAGACACTGCATGAGCACAAAGAAGAATTTGAAAGCATACATAGAAAACTAGCAGATCTTATGGGAATGAAAGGCACAATAAATGAAATTAAAAATACACATGAACCATAAAATAACAGATGAGGAGGCATAAAGATTAGTGAGCTTGAAGAAATGGCCTTTGAAAGCAAACATACAAAAGAACAGATGAAAAAAAAGAATGGGAAAAATTGAACAAGGTCTCAGAGAAATAAATGATAGCAAGAGACATGCAAACATATGTGTCATGGGTAGACCAGAAAGAGAAGAGTAAAAGGGAAGAAGGGATATTTGAAGAAATACTGGTAGAAAATTAATCAACCCTATTGAAGGACATGGATATGCACATCTAAGAAGCACAACACACTCCCATCTGGATAAATCTGAATAGCAACTGAGACACATACTAATCAGAATGTCAAATGTCAAAGACAAAGAAAGAATTCTGAGTGCAGCAAAAGAAAAGCAATGTATAACACATAAGAGATACCCAATAAGATTAAATGCCAATTTCTCATCAGAAACCATGGAGGCAAGAAGACAGAGTTATTATATATTTAAGATACTGCAAGAAAAAAAGTGCCAGAAAAGAACCTTATATCCAGCAAGATTGTCTTTAAAAATTGAGGGTGAGTTTAGAATATTCACAGATTAAAAGAAATGGAGAGAGTTTATAACCAAAAGACTAGCTTTGCAGGAAATATTGAAGGGTGTGTTACAGCCTGAAAAGAAAAAACAGGAAAGAAATGTTTGGAAGAGAGTCTAAAAATGAAGATTATATTAGTAAAAGTAGCTGAAGTAAAAAGAGTGGTGAAAGTAAAATATGACAGATAAAAGCTCAATATTTATGAATATACTTAACCCATGTAGTAAAGCACTTGTATTCAGAAAACCACAACTCATAGTTAAAAGAAATAAATAAGACCAAAATCTTTGGAAGAACATTCCATGCTCAGATTGGAAGACTAAATGTTACTAAGATGCCAATTCTACTCAAAATGATATACAGATTGAATGCATTCCTTATAAAAATTCCACGAGCATTTTAAAAATGAATGGAAATTTATTTGGAAGGGTAAGGAAGGGGTCCTGAATAGCCAGAAACATCTTAAAAAAGAAAAGCAAAGTCAGAGGACTCTCACTTCTGGTCTTTAAACCATATTACCTAGCTACAGTGGTTAAAAACAGCAATGGTACTGTCATAAAAACAGACACATAGACCAACGGAACTGAATTGATTGTGGTAAGGTGAGGTATGAGACCCCTGTATGATCTTATGTATGTTTGCTTTGTAAGTTCACAAAAATTACAATAAACTTATTGTCTATATATTTTATGTATGAGTGATATACTTCAATATATGAAGAAAAATGGGGGAAAAAATCCACAACCACTCACAACCAGCATATCTGCAGGCTTGGTTTCCTGCCATCTTCCAACCTTGGGATCACCCTGATGAATATGACATCCCTCCCCCCTACTGCTCTGTGGGCCTCCAGCTGGCTCCAGTGCCACCTTCTTCCCATCTGACCAGGCCCTTCAGACACCCCAAGTGGCAGCACTGCCTCAGCCAGAAACCCCCAGCCTGCCCACACTAGGGTTCTGCAACCCTACCCCAAAGTGTAAAGACCTCTTTAACCCTAGAGTCACCCCCCCCAACCTATTTGGAGTCCCTGGTGGGCAGCCTCATGGAGCCATCAGCTCTGACAATTCTTTCCAGTCTGCAAATCTGGCAGCTCCCACCTCAACCTCTCCTCAAGGCCAGCCACCCCTGGGCAGCACCAGTTAGCTTTGGGGGGTTGATACCCACAAGTTCCACCTTGGACACCCAAGCCAGGCTCCAGCTGGCCTATGGGTCCACCCCTACTGTATTCTCCTCTGGCACAGCCAATGCATCTGATTTTGCACACATCACCAACGTGCCCTGTGCTGTGACCAATTTCAAGGCCAATGTGAGGCAGTGAATCTCAACAATTGGCAGCACCACTCCAGTCGGGGTTTAAGCAGCACATAGGAGCTTTGGGAACCAAGTGGAGGTCACAGATCTGTGCTCCAACATTCAAGCACTCAGGATAAAAGCAGAATGGAGGGGGGTCCCACACTACAAATTGCTATGGAATAAGCTTAAGCCTGAAGCCCTAGGGCCCTGGAGCCAGAGAACCCCTACTGCCATTGTGGGAGCCAGCACCCCTAATAGGAACCTTGTGTTTGGAGGCACTAATGCCCCTACAAGCTACCCAACACCCAGAGACCTGCCATGGCAGAGCCCCTTCCCGTGGAGGGCCCAGCACCTCTCAAACCCATATTGGACTTACATGCACATTCATCCCTTTATTCCCACCAACCCACCAGGAACAGCCTTGCTTTCAGGGTTCAGTCATCACAAGGCAGGGCTTTGCATGAGACAGAACTGTGGGCCCTCAGCTCATTCAATTCTCTCCAGGTGGGGCTCCACCATCTCAGGGTCTAAGACGCAAAAGCTGGCCTGAGGGAGAGGAACCTCAAAAAGCAGCCTTGGGAAGTGGATATGACTCAAGCAATTGGGCTCCCATCCACCATATAGGAGGTCCAGGGTTTGATGCCCAGGGTCCCCTGGTGAAAGCAAGCTGGCCCATGAGGCAAGCTGGCACATGTGGAGAGCTGGTGCAGCAAGATGACTCAACAAAAAGACACAGAGGAGAGACAATAAGAGACACAGCAGATCAGGGAGCTGAGGTGGCACAAGAGAATAGTCACCTCTCTCACACTCTGGGAGGTCCCAGAATTGGTTTCTGGAGCTGCCTAATGAGAATACAAGCAGACACAGAACACACAGCGAATGGACACAGAAAGCAGACATCGAGGTGGGGAGAGAAAGAAATAAAATAAATTAATAAAAAAAAAAAGAAGTAGTCTTGTCCACTTTCCTTCAGGCTGAATCTGCAATTGACCAATTTAAATGTGTTATACAAACCAACCCCTGTTCTCTTCACTCCTAGAGCCAGTTGGAGTCCCAAAGATAAAAGTTTCCATTTCCTCTGCATTCCCTGCAGTTTTGTTCCTGAAGTTGGGGGTTTGGGCTATCATCTGGTAGGGTCGCAGTAGCCAGATTACTTGGGCAGGACAGGAGGTGATGACCTGACCCCTCCAGACGAAGAGCCGGCTGAGCCCACAGCTGCCCATAGGTGCCTCCTGCCCTTCCCATTTTCCTTGTCAGTCTTAGAGATGTCTTATAAATAAAACCTGTTTTTTTTTCCTTTTACATAATATATCTCCGCTCTGTAAATCAAGTATAGAGAAGCCATTGACTTGTACAATTGGAGACAGATGAAGCCAGGTTTAACTCTAAAGTTTCTGATGTCCCAGCTAATGGGGTAGGGAAAGCAGCAAAATAAATGAAACCTGAGTATGAAGCCTGACACATAAATATTAAAAATGTGATCTGAGGTGGGGGGAGGAAAATAAAAAAATAAATAAAACCTTTTTAAAAAAATGTGATTTGACTTTAAGGTCTGGGAGTCCAGATATAGTGGATCCAGGGAAAGGATAGATGGGGTGCCCAGGGTAAAAGTGGCCTGGGGAAGGGATTGGTAGACAGGGACCCTGGGGAGAAGAGGCCCTGGGGAGGGAGGGAGACAGGTGGAGGCCCAAGACAGTGGGTCCAGGGAAGGGGACTCTGACTGTGGAACAGGCTATATCATCACTAGTACACCCAATAAAACACATGTGATACATTTAGTGTTTTGAAGCTGATTTTTTTTTTTTTTGCTTCTAATTAAGGTTTAGACAAATCACAGCTTCATCTAAAGAATGTGGGCCTGGCATCAAGGCCCTAGGACCAGAGTGAACAAGGGAAGAAATCTCACCTCTGCTCTGTAAGCAGTGAAATGCATATGTCTAA